>NC_056725.1:1277180328-1277325328 GCF_019279795.1 Protopterus annectens | reverse complement strand
TAGCTCATACCCCTGGTTGCTGTTTTTATAGAATATTCATGTTTTTCCCATGTGTTAAATTATCTGTTTATAATATGTTTAGTTTTGTCTCTGCAAACTAAGTTATGGTTGAAAAGGATCTAAGAAGTGGTAGTTCACTTACCAAGTTAAATAAATAAATTAATTAAAAGTTTGATTTGTTTCATAATTTCAGTAGTGTATTGTCTGAGAAATTGTATTTATCTTCTTTATAAGTAATGCATCATGAAGGGAAGCCACGGTGGTGCAGCGGTTAGCGTTGCTGCCTCACAGCAAGAGGTTCTCTGGTTTGATCCTCGGCTGGGGTGCCTTCTGTGCGGAGTCTGCATGTCTTCCCTGTGGTTGCGTGGGTTTCCTCTGGGTGCTCCAGTTTCCTCTCACATCCCAAAGACATGCTGTAGGTGGATTGGACACTCTAAATTGGCCCTAGGTGTGAGTGTGTGCCTTCTGTGGAAGGTTGGGTGCCAGGCTGGCAACTTGACACTGTAAAACTCCACTGCCAATCATGAGCAGACAGGAGATCTGCTGTGGTGACCCCTAACTGGGAAAAGCCAGAAGAAAAAGATAAGTAATACATCATGAAAATCAATATCTAACACTAGGGAACCAAATGGATTTAGATGCCACAGAGACCACCTAAAACAGGGCAGTGCTCCCTATCTACTAGTTTTTCACTCATTAGTCACACTGTAAATGTTATCTGCAGTGGTGGTGCTGTGGTAGCGTTGTCGCCTCACAGCAAGACGTTGTCCCATTCGATTCTCAGTTAGACCGTCTTCTGTGGAGACATGCATGAATGGGCGTACCTTCGTTGAAGGTTGTGCGTTAGGGCCGTCAACTCAGCACGTAAAAATCAACTGCCAATCATTAGCGGACCGGAGTTCCGCTGTGGCGACCCCTAACTGGGAAAAGCTGAAAGACACAACAAGTCACACTATAAACGTTAGATGTTTTTCAAAATGTCTCTCTGAGGAAAATTTACATTATCAACTGAGATCTCAGACACAAATTGCACATTCAGGTTATCCCAACAAATTGAGTAATCCGTTCTTATATTAAAATATACTGTAGTCAGAGAACCAAGCTCAATATGTTAATGTGATGACAGAGTTCAAAATAACAACATGCACGTGGAACAACTATGTAATCAGCTGGTTATGACAATGCCAGGACTGACAGATTTTTTTCATTGGTCTTTGCATGGTGGCCCTCAGATACAGTAGGTCATGTCAGCAGGCAATCCATAAATTCCAGCATGTATGTGTCTGACTTTGGAAGTTGATGAAGTAAATGAATGCTTAAACTGCAATAAACAAACATGCTCAGATGATAGAGCAGAGTATAGTTAGTGTATAAAGACATTGTATCTCAGTGTAAAACACATCTCCTTCCCACCCCAGCACTGTGTTTTCAAGCAGTGCATTGCAAGAACTGTTCCGGGTATGGGACTTGAACATATGCCTCCTTGACCTTGCCAATAATATGCTTAAATCATATCTCTGTAGTGCAACTCTCGCTGATGAAGGAAGCAACATTCAATCAAGCTGGGCTCTCATTCCTTTTTAAACCTAGTTTGTAATACACTTGGTCTAATTTTGTACTGCAAATCATAAAGGCATATCCTTCCCAAGCCATTCTCACTGTTGTCAGATAAGGGTCCCACAAACATGCATTTAATATAGTGAAGCATTTTGTGCTTGTTGTTTGTCTTAGCTGCAACGTATTTCTTGTTCCCATTTATCATGATACTTATATAACATTCTAAAAGCCACTATTACATCACTGAGCACTGTTACATCTTAGTCACCCCTATAAAATGACCAAGACTATAATACATGCACAAAGTAAATAATGTCTATTATACCATGACCCCCCCAAAATGTGCACGCTGATTGGCCAGCGTGCCTGTTGTACATCGAGTTATACTAATGGAAAAAGGTCCGGTCGCCCGGACTTTTTTCCATTAGTATAACTCGATTTTTTAAAACACTGTCTCGCTATGTTAAATGGGTTTAACATAGCAAGACAGCTTTAAAATAAGCAACGGAGATCTCCGTTCCTTATTTTAAAGCTGTCTCGCTATGTTAAACCCATTTAACATAGCGAGACAGTGTTTTAAAAAAAAGCAACGGAGAAAGCAAGATCTCCATTGCTTTTTTTTAGTGTTTCGTTATGTTAAATGAGTTTAACATTGCGAGACAGTTTTAAAATAAGCAACGGACATCTCCGTTGCTTATTTTAAAACTGTCTCGCTATGTTAAACTCATTTAACATAGCGAAACACTAAAAAAAAGCAATGGAGATCTTGCTTTCTCCGTTGCTTTTGCCCACAGCTCTGATGTACTGCGCGGATCAGAACTGCCGCGGATGCCAGACATCTGCAGAAGGGCAGCAAACAGGCATTATACTATGCCATTATTTAAGAAAAGTAATAGTTTCTTTTCTTAAATAATGTCATGGTATAATAGCAATAACCCACTTCTGGGTGTGGGTAATGCTAAATTTACCCACGGTTGGCTTTGTTTGGTCCCTCGGGCTTCGCCCTCGGGACCAAACCATGCCAACCGTGGGTAAATTTAGCATTACCCACACCCAGGCATGGGTTATTGCTATATAAACCTGAAAAATTAATTTGTAGTATCAATATTCTAAACAAAAAGCCAAAATCCTAAAACAGATGCATATGAAAGATAACCGGAAAGACTATCCAAATGCAAAAGCTTTTGTGCAAAGGTATTTACAAACCTGTCTTATCAAAACTGTACAAAATGTATTATACTTTATTCAAAAAATTATGATGCAATAACTGTGTTAATTTCCTTAAAATAATATTTGTATTCATTTTTATAGAACCATGTCAGTATGAAAGCCATTCATGTGGAGAAGATGCTTTGCAGGGAACAGGAATTGTCCTACAGAAGAATCATAACTTATGTCACTGTTGTTTGAATCTGAATGTTTCACCTTTATTCATTTGCCTTATTTTAATTTACTTGTGCAAGAGTTAAGCATCAGAATTGCATTTATCAGAAATAATTTATTATTCATAAACTCTGACTGGTGTTCTGTGAGGGTTGTCTGTTTGCTTCCATTTCATGTTTTCATTCTGCAGGAAATTAGTTGATTTGTGGAGTATTCTTCTTCGTTGTCAAAAAATAAATTAATTTTATATTAAATACTCCACCACCATCACATTTGTCTTTTGTTCTCTACATGTCTTTTGGCATTTTTTTAAATGAAACACATATGCAAAGTGCTGTCAGATAATTGAATTCAACATGTATTTAAAGGTCACTAGGAACGTACATTGTGTTTTTTGAAAATTCTGCTGAAATAGTGGATTGTAGTGTGATTTGTTTATTCATAAGCCTTTCTACCTTTTGGATTATTAAATAATGGTTAAATGTTATACTAGTTGATAACCTTCTCAAACTTTGGAAAAATAGCATATTCATTACTTTTGTTATTTTGTATTCTGATGAAAAACTAAGATTTATACGTTTTAATATTAATGTTTACTATTGTATTAAGTCATAGTAATAAGAACATTTTTTATTTCTTGGATTTTGTACAGTTTGTGTTTGCTTCATAATTTTTTATCTATAATAGTTTAAATGATAAAAAGTAATATAAAGTAAAATATATAAAATATGTACAGTCCCTAATTACTGATATGAGTGGGATAATGAAAACAATATAATTATCCAATTGGGAATTTTACCTTTTTTCTTATGTTTTTGTTTAATTAGCATATCCAATTATATTTTGTAGAAATTAATTTTCTAGATTCCAGCTGCTTTTTGAGTTTATTTGCTACATTGCTTTTTGTAAGTTCTGTGATTTGTTTTACTGTACCTAAGTGGATGCTACTGACTCCATTGGATTTTCAGGTTAAAAAGAATAAAAATAGGTGATTGCTAAAACACACAGAGTACCAGGTGTGTTATACGTGCAATATGACCTTTTCAAATAAAGCCAACCCAGCTAATAAAGAGATGCATGCCTCAAATGGGATGTAGAAAGCTATTCAGAATATTATTATGTTACTTTACTATTTGCCTCTGGTGACCGATATATTTAATCAACCATTTCTCAATGCACAAGCTAGTTGTTACACAATTAATTACTTAGTAGAAATGCCCACAACTAGAGGAGGTGAAGAGCAAGTTGGCTGACCCAAAGGAGGGTAAAACATAAGAATTTGATGCGATTCTTAGTAGGGTCCTCAGGAATCTAGCCAGTGTAATAACAGATCCTCTGATAGAGATTGTCAACAGATTGCTTGCCAATGTAACAGTGTCTAGGGAATAGAAGAGAGTTTGTTAACTTGTTACAAGAGGAATGCAGTAAAAATCCAAAGGACTACAGGTCTGTTAGCCTAACAATAGTGACATGTAAAATCAAGGAGAAAATCCAGATGTAATGGTTGATTGCTTTCCAGCAGGACAAAAACCTCCTGGACAACAAACATGAATCTATGGCAGAATGAGCTCACAGCTGAAAATTATCTACTTTTGTGACTGGTGGGGGAACTTGAATGAATATTTACACCAAATATAATGAGGTTTTTAAGGTAATTTCCTGTAGGTGAAATGTGTATAAACAAAAATAAAAAGAGACAAAAATGTGCTTAATGCTCATATGTCTCATTCTACCTACCTTAAGAGTGCTCTTAAGCAAACTAGAATAGAGCTTAAGGCAACCATTAGGTAGCTCAAAGCAGAATATAAACTCAAAATAGCCATTACAGCCAAAAATAAATACAAACCTTCATTTAACTATATAATACCCAAAAGTGTCCAGAGCTAGTCCACAATAATACTGCACACTCTGACATGAAGGAAATAGTTCTAGCTAACAAATTAGTGCAAAGTTTACTCCACCTACAGTTATAGCTATCCCAAAGGTTCCATAATCCCAGACACCCTTTTTAATCACTGTAAAACAAGTTCTCTGTCCTCTTAAAAGCCAGGAAACTCATCCATAGAGACATCAGTGTCAAATATGGCCTACCTGAACCCTTATTTAACCTCTTTAATCTAAGCCTTTTCACTGGTTACATTCTTGAGGCCTGGAAAACAGCCAATGTGATGCTATTACACAAGGATGCCTTAACATGGACCTTGGTAACTATTGACCTATTAGTCTCAGTAACATCATATGTAAAGCTATAGAGTGTACACAAAGAAAAGAGAAAAGCCCAGGAATCATGCAACTGTGGATATAATGAACCTCGGCTATTACATAATACGAACAAACTGTACCAAGAAAAAAAAAAAACACCACTGTTTCAGCATGCAATAAAATGTGTGCAGTGATAACTCATATAACACCCTAGGTGGGTTTTAGGTGGTGCATTGTTAGTTACTGTTGTTTTGGGCAAGTATTCACTTGCCCTATGCATCATACCTGATTCATAATTCCGTGTTTCGTGATTTTCATCTCGGAGTTGTGGTTGTCTGTATTTTGGCCTTTCGGTAAATAGAAGTAGACCCATATATACATACACATATATATGGATCTACTTTCAAATTATGAATTATCAAAATCCTGAATCGCAAAATGTCGAGACCATAATTTTGAAAGTGCATTTAGCTTAAAGCTTAAAATATCAACTATTAAAATGCCATAATGAAGTTAAGTCTTGTGCGGTATCCCTTTAAGATTAAGTAGTGTGTATGAAAAAAGGCTGTTAGGTGCTGACATAGTGAAATGTCGGATAGATATGAAAAATATTTGTGTTTTAAGTAGAGGTGTGAAGGAAATGTTATAGGTAGAGGTATTTTTTCATGTTTATTATCTGTTAAATTGGTAAGGAAGTTCATTGTTTGTATTTACATATGTGATTGTGTTGAACCTAAGATGTGTTGCTGTACAGCATAGAACATTACTGTTTTCTCTGGTGTAGTGTGATCCTGGAGTTGATATATTAAATTAGCAGGGGATGTGGGGGGTGCAGGGTACTTGTCCCCCTGCTTAAATTTAGAAAATTAGATAGGTGTTTGTTTTATTTTTTGGTGTGTTTTACAGTTATGCAGGGTTGGAAGGTTAGCTTCACTTTTTGTGTTTTGATGTTTTGAGTGAGAGTATTTTAAACTTTCAGCTAAATGCACTTTCAAAGTTATGATCTCTGGATTTTGGTAATTCATAATTTGAAAGTAGATCCATATATACAATATGTCTACTGAAAGACCCTAATGTCGAATGCAAAACACTGAGAAAATAAGTTTGATCATACACAATAGCGAACAAAAGCAAAACTAAAAATTATATCATCAAGACAGGAAAACTATTTCCTCTCCCAGTATTAAAACGAACTCCCACCCCACCCCACCCCACCCCACCCATAACACTAGCATTAAATATGTCTGAATAGGGCAATATTACAGGAAGATTTTAATGACATTAAGGTGTAGGGTTAGGTTTGGGGAAAGGAGCAGCATTATGGTTAGGGTAAGGTCCCATTACTAAAGAGGGCTGGGGGGATCCGTGGTGCTGAAAATGTGAAAGTGTTGGTTGTGCTAAGGTCCCTGAGAGCAGAAGTGTGCTGTTGTCACCAGGGATTAATGGTCATTTCAGAGGCTGTATCAGTTATCAGGTACTACTGAAACCTTTTGATTGGTCTAAACAGATTGCTTTCATTTCTTTTTAAACCTGTTGAAAAGTAGGGTTAGCTCTTTTTCTAATTCTTTTTTAAAAGGTGGGACAGGGCTGGACCTGACAATAACCATATAATCAGCAAATGGGATATTTGTTAGATGAAGTAGGTCAACAGGAATTCTGTATATAAATACTTGGAAGAGAACAGGGAAGAGTATGAGGCCTTGGGATACTCCTTTGGAAAGTAGAACAGTGAGTGACAAATTTGTTCCTGGTTTAACAGTAAATATTCTACTAGAGATTACATCTTTAAAACTGTCAAGGGTCTTGGGACTAACGTCTGTAGCAGTGAGAGCATGGAATAAAAGATTGTAGTCAAGCAGGTCATAGGCTTATGTTAAGTCAAAGAATACTGACCCTGTTAGCTTCGCTTGTCAGCATTCAACAGTAGTTATCTGTTAATGTATAAAGTGCTGTCATTGTACTTCTACCAACCAAACCCTTGCTGTTGTCTGGATAAAACATTATATGTCTGCGTACAGGTGTATGCTTGAATAAATACTACATTTTCAAATAGTTTTGCTAAACTTTGTAGAACTTTTGTGGTTTTTAGCTATGGATTATTTCCACATCAATGGCATAGTGTTCTTACAGAGAAAAAAAAGTAGATGTGGCAGAGTGAGTAAGTTATACACTTATGACATAATTTAATAAACCCGGGATGGGGGCTAACAGACTTGGGGGAGTCAACAGATATTTGTTCTGAAAAACTATTTTTTATATATTTTATTATTTTTATTGTTATTATTATTATTATTATTATTATTTTAAGTTTTAAATTAAAAAGGGGGTATAAACTGACAGGAGATGGGGGAAGGGGCTCAGGGAACAGACAGGACAGGTTGCAATCATAGTTGGGTATGTAACCAGTCAGCTAGATTACAAGAAACTGGCAGGACAGATTTCAGTCTGGTTGGGACATGTATCCAGACAGGACAGAGAGAGGGCAGGCAGCACAGGTTGCAGATCTATGGGGAGCTGACATCCAGCCAGGGCTTATGGTACAGGCAGGATAGGTTGCAGTCCTGTGAGGGGCCATCCAGGTTGGACAGAGTGAACAGTCAGACTGAGTCACAGTTCTGTTGTGTGAGTGTCTTCACAATGTTGTTTAGACACAGAGACAGAAGGGCAGTGTAATATTGATGCTCAGTCTTCAGTTGCACAGATGCACGTGTCACACATACTGACAGCTGCCACACTATGGCACAGTGCCAGAACAGTGACCTCAAAGGACTGCAGAAGACACAGGGGTGTTGGGGTAGTAGAATACCAGATGTTGGCTTACACTGATGGTTCTGCATACCCACTCTGACACATATGTGTAGGCTGAACTGTCATTGCACCAGAACAGTGTCAATGCCTGAAAATTTACCCTGCAGCAGAATGATGAGCTGTTTTATGCTTTGTGCACATACAGCAGGAAAATACTGGACAAGTGCAAAGCAGACAAGGCATTATAGGACTAGGTGTGAGGAGAAAATGTGTGGGACATCAATGTGGGGGGTATTCACAATAGTACATTGGTGCAGGTGCATTGCACGATCACTGATGATCCTCTTTGCCAATACCAAGACTCAGGCATAGTGAGGTACAGGCCAACCACTGAAGAGATACAACCAGCACAGCAGCAACTCACAGACACTGAGGAGTACCTACCATCACTTTTGTAACACTACAATGGCACTCACATATGGTCAATAGTGGACTGGATGTGAGAGCCAAGCTGGTCTTGATAGCCTGAATGTTTGCTGGGGATATTTCAGACATGTAGTGGCACATGCCATGCCTATAGGACATTGTCCAGCATATCCAACTGCATCTATGCCACGCAAGGACATCAGATTTGCAACTGAGATTACCAGCACCTTATGATGTGTCTTCACAAGTGTTTATGAGGAATGCACCAGATGCATAGTGCCATATGCTGTTCCAGCAGGACATTGCCTAACCCCTCTGCACAGTTTACTCAGACATACCATTTTACATTTCTGTCTCCCAGGGACACTGGGCCTGTAACACAGACAACCTGCACTACAAGAGATATACTTGGCCATAAGATATGTATATTTTTAGCACATAACAGTTTGTTTGCTGGATGGTCATGCGAGCCACACATTTACCAGCTTTCACACTAGTACATTATCTGCATGCTGGTATGCTATCTGCATGGTTTCACTGGGAGAAGATTTGGCACTACAAATCAGGACATGCCCAATGTCAGCATGTCTCTAGATGATGATGATGTTGATGGCATCATGCATCTGGTACAGTCTGAGTTCATTGCAGCACCGTGAGCAATTGTAACAATAGAGGGGACACTCCTGTGGTCTTGTACTGTCCTGAACAGCTGCTGCTCATGTGTCCTGAGTGCTCATAGTAAGCTGTCATTCCATGCAAACCTGAACTTGTATATCTGCCATCCATCCTCTCTTTGGTGGACATTCATGCATCCCAGGGGGGACTATATATCATGACTTGGAAAGGCATGAGTAGGATGCACAAAAGTACCTATGTCAGAGTGTCATAGGCTGCCATATGTCCACATTTGTAGGTATGCTGGGATAGGTACCATATGTGGACCGCATGTACTACACACTATTTAGGGACACATGGCTGGAGATGACTTGTGTGCCCAGTGTCAATGAGATGACATCCATGCTAGCTGTGTCTGTGTACAGGTACAGGAGTATAATTGATTACAAATGCTGCTGCTAGAAAGACTAGGATTGTGAAAGGGGGAATTGCCTGTCCTGTGTCTGTGGGATGCTACCTACTTCTAGTTGTGGCTGTGAATAGGAACACGAGTGCGTTATGGTACAGATGTTGCTAGATGGCTGTAATAGTATATGTGCACCTGCCTACTAATGTTATCCATACAGCTATTAAAAAAAAAGGAAATATGCTTTCTTAATTTCTCATTTCACAGCAAATACTATTCGCTAGTTGTGAATTCTGAAATATTTAGTCGTGATCTGGCAAATGGGTGCGCTTTACCATTGCTGCTTTTCCTCATAGTTATCCTAGGGGGCAGTAGAGTACACGACTATAACTTGGACTGATTTTTGTCATTATTTTTTTTTCATATCCTTTTGAAGTAATTTTAGGGAACTGTAAGACCCAATATTACAGACATAGCCTTCTTTAGGCCCAAGGGAGTCCTGCAGTCACTGGGGGGGTGGGGTCCCCTGGTACTAAGGGTCTCCCAACCACAGCAAGTTATCTTATTCTGATATTTTGTAACATTGTCTGTCAAACCATGCAAAAGCTAGTACAGCAATCTTGTGTACTCACTAAACCTGAAGGGTAATAACAACTCATATTTATATCGCCTTAAAAATTCAAAGATACCTCTGGCTATAGTAATAGTGTTTGTCACGCAACAGGCTTCACAATTTCATTAAATGTTTTACCATTGACATAGTGCCCTTGGCTTAATTAAATTCTGCTGGTGAACATTCTTTCCACTAAAACTATCATCATTGGCATCTTTAAGCACCTGCAATACCTGTGGCTGAAGGGGGCCCCTTTAATCATCCTTGACTATGTGGATCCCCAAAAAAGCTGCTGCTAGTCAGGGAAAAATGATGAGCAAAAAATGTCTTCATTTTCTGATGCAGTTGATAAACAGTCAGTGAATTTACATGAATAAGGAAAGCACTAGAAATCAGCAGCCCGAAGTGACTGATTCTTTAGGCTGATGATCAGCAATGGTTTTCTCTTTCAGGGAGTTTTATAAATACTGTCAGAATATCAGGTACTGCTCTCTCAACTTCTTTGCTTAATAGTTATGGGCAGAGCCAAAAATAATTGCAGAATAAAGGCTCAAAATCAAGAGCAATTCACTTAAAAAGTTAACAGAATAATACATTTTGCATCACCATGCATTTTTGGACAATAAAAAGTATGAAACTCTGATGTCTGTGTTTATTGACAAACAAAATATTCCCCTGCACGTCAGGAACTGCACGGCTCAAAGTGAATAACTCCAAAAACAAGAAATGAGCCAGCAGCAGGTAGATTGTGTCAAAAAAAGAGTAGTTTATTAAAAACTACCCCAACAGCATATTGGCATCCAAACGCAATGGTTGAAAACCTAGCCTTCTTCAGTGTACAGCAAGGAGCCAAAACAGAAATGCTGTATTTAAACAGATAGAGACATGCTGATTGGTTACAAAAATTTTTAGCATATGATGATTATCAAACAGCATAAAAATGGCAAAAAATTATTAGTATGATTGAAAATACATTCAAAAAGATGTATAAATCATTTTAAGGACTGAAGTACATTCATATTATGATTGACTATTTATATGTATGTATTATATAGAAAAAACATATACCTAATATGGTATTCCAAGTATTAAAACACCAATTATACATGATCCAATATTGAACAAAAATAGATATGCATATGTACAAAATGCATAACAAATCAGAGTACATAATACAATATTAGCATTAGCTATTTCAATATTTATAATTATATATATGTATTCTGAATATTGGAACACCATTTGTTCAACAATCATGTATAATGTATTTAGTTTATAAATAGTCATTTAACCCAGGGCTGAATAATGCTCCTAGTTTCGTAATCCATTTCTTTTCTTTAAGGTTGAGTTTATTGTGCCAACCACTCTTTATGCTTCTGTCACCAATGATTTTGTCAATAATAGTAAAATGAAATTTAGCAGCGATGCATGAGAGTGTGTTTGTATAATGCATTGGTATTCTTATGGCATCTGATATCACTGAGATGCTCAGAGATACGTAATTTAACTGGTCTTGATGTCTGCCCTACATAAAATGAATGGCAGGTGCAACATGCCAAATAGATGGCCCAATCAGTGTTACAGTTAGCAAAGAATCTAATGTCAAAAACAGTGTTGGTATTCCTACTGGTGAACTCCTTAGTTTTCAACATATGCTTACAGTTGACACAGTGGCCACATGGGAATGAACCAATAAGCCTATCCCCAAAATGGTAGTTTGATATATTTGTGGTAAAGTGGACTCATGATGGTGTTTGTAATGATTAAAATGACCAGCCAAATTCTTTCCCTTACGAAAAGAAAAGGCATTTATTCAGAGTAATGTCTTGAATACTGACGTCAGCCTCCAAAATGTTCCAATTATCCCTGATAATCTTAATAAAGTTGTTGGTATTTCTGCCAAATGTTGTAGTAAATCTGAGTTTATTTGGCTTGGTATGTTTCTTTTGTATGTTAGTAAATTAGGTCTATGTAGACCTAATGCATAGTTCTGAGCCATGGTCACATATCCTGAACAATAGCCCGCTCAATGAATCTATTATGCAAATCCTGAGCATGATTGACAAAAGTATTATTCTCAGAACAGTTGCGCCTAATCCTAATAAATTGCGATTTAGGGATGTTCTTTGCAATATGTTTTGGATGAAAGCTGGATGCGTGGAGAATCGTATTATATTGGGGGAATTTTCTATGAGTTTCGGTTGTCAAGGTGTTATCCTTATTTCTAGTTACCAAGACATCCAAAAATGTAATGGATTCCCGATCATAGGTAATAGTGAATTGTATTCCCCATATATTATCATTCAGGTATTCCATAAATTCCTGAAGATATAAAATATCCGATCTCCACACCATCCAGCAATCATCCAAATATAGATATCAATTTCTGGCAAAAACAAATTGTGGGTATCGTCATAAATCATAATTTGTTCTATATAGGCCATAAACAGATCAGCATAAATGGGGGCAAAAGATGCCCCCATAGCTGTACCTCTGATCTGTAGGTAACATTCCTGGTTGTAGAAAAAACATTTTTAGTCAAAACATGCTCAGTTAGATTCAACAGGAGAGTATTAAACCCAGGTTGATATAATTTAGATTCATTGAGCCAAAATTCAATAGCATCAAGTCCACCCCAATGTGGAATATTAGTATAGAGTGAACTTACGTCCAAGGTGCAAAGTAGCCAATCTGAATCCAACTGCATATCATTTACAATACTCAAAAATTGAGTAGTGTCCTGTATTCGTGATCTTACATATAGTAACAACGGCTTTAAATGCAAAGTTAGAAATTCAGAAAGAGGTTCAGTTATCGACCCCATACCTGATACAATCGGCCTTCCAGGTGGATGTGAAAGGTCCTTATGTATTTTAGGTAGAAAGTAAATATATTGTCTAGTAGGATCAGTGATAGTTAAATGATAAAGTGTTTTCTTATCAATAATACCATTATCGACAGCAGAATTCAAAAAGTCATCAATATCCCTTTTGAAAACCATGGTGGGGTCCAGTGGCATTTTGGTATAATATTTAACATCATTGAGTTGTTTATGTGCTTCAATGTCATAGTCACACCAATTTAACACTACCACTGCCCCTCCTTTGTCTGCGTTGATAATTACCAAATCTTTGTTGTTAACAAGTTCCTCTAGACAAGATTTTTCACCATCAGTGATGTTATTAGGCATTGGTCTCTCATAATTATGCTTGAAATGTAGCTCACTTAATACACTTTTCAAAAATAGATTGTTTGACGACCATTGGGCAAACCGGGTTTTTGGAGCCATTTCACTAAGAGCTGGATGTGGAGGGGAATGCTTTGTTTGCAACACTTCCTTTCTGCTGTTCGGGGAAATCATGGTTGACTGTGCTGTCGTATCTGGGACCATGTGCTTGGTTTATGCCTTTGGACTTATGTTTATATTACTTCCTTTGGGCTGCTTTATATTCTATTTTTGAAGGTACATTTGTGTGTATAACATTTTCATTTAACACCGTAAGAATATTGGACTTTTTTCATTTTGGATATCATCTCCGGTATTGTTGGTGCAGACCTTAGGGTGAGCGGATCATTTATATACAAACTGGTTGAATCGCGATTTTGTCCGGGGCATTCTAAAGTATACATTTATACGATATGAAACCAGGGGAACCTAATGAACACCTATCCAATTTATAACGGCTGTATATGTGTGTGGCCTTATTTTCAACATGGCGATTGATGCTGTGGACATTATGTACATGTGGTAGTGTTTGGATTAATGAGAACTTCAGCAACATCTTATAACAACTGATATATTCAACTTTTAAACAAAAGACAGGAGTCACATTTTTCATTTTTTGGCTTGCCACCTGAGGATGACATCGGAATAGTGTTTAAACAATCCTAATGTAAAATCTGGGGATTTGGATTCAATTGTTCGAGATATTACATTCATTTTTATTTTTGATGTAACTGATGGGACTTATTGTTTTTTGAATTTTATGTTAACAGTTTACACATACTCTTTAACTCATATTTTCCGTCTTGGGGCTGATTTTGGCACATACATGATTGTTACATTCTGTATTCAGGGGTTGTGAGCTATTTTGATAATTTTTTCATGGTGCAACTTCATATTAACACAGGATTTGTGTTTAGGTCATGTTTTTGATCTTTTGTATAACTCATTACGGCCTATATAGGCTTAGAGTCTTTTGCACTTTGTTGTAAGTAGGGTTGGATTATACTTTATTCTCATTTTTTGAGATAACACCTGTTTATGTTCAAAAAGCACAGGATTTTTTGTCTATATGTATGGACAACTTTTCCAGTTATTAGCGGGAGTTAACCTGTTGGATTCCATATTGTGTTCACCTTTTACTCTGGCTGACTTTAACAATTATTCCCCTTTTTTTGGGGCATATATTTGTTATCCAATTTCAATATTGTTTTTTAACTTTCTGATTGGATATATACTTGGTGTAAGTTTAAGATGTTAACTAAGGGTGAACACTAGTAAATTTGGTTGACTCATGATTATTAGTATAATCCAACCATTATTTGGTATACCTAGTGCATACTAAGTGAGTACTAGTCTATGACTTACTTTACATAATTTGAACAATAACAGTGCTTTTTGATGCATAGTTATGTATGGCTTATGTTTATGTTTTGTCATATTCCTTCATTGTCTCTTCATTGTTCAAAAGATTCAACGATTCTAACTTGTGCCAGCTCCATATGTCACTTTAGGGTTAATGTGAACAAATTTTAGAAACAATTAAGTCGATTTATGACCATTTTTCTGTTATTATATTAAGATATGGTAGATTTATGCTGCTTTCTATCTCCACAATAAGGAATTCAGTCTACATGACTTTATATCAAAATAATTCTTGGGACCCATATGACTGATTCAATTTACTACAAGCCAATAATTTATTTATGATTAATAGACCAAGTCAGTATCTGCCCATGATATGTTTGATAATATTCGAACAATATTTAGATACACAATAATATTTTATTTGCATTTTCACTCCATTGATTCTAGATGTATTTTTGTTTCTTGAGCTGTATTTTTTCACTTCTGGGACTATCCTCTTCTAATATTAATAAATATATGTTATCTGTGGGCCAAGCATATGATATTTGATTACATTTTTTAATATGTTATTATAATAATACCACTATTGACCTGTATCAACTAATTTTTAGTTCTATGGTATATTGCCATTATTGTCTGACTATTGTTTGATCATTTGATCTTGATATACAGGCCGTGGTTCTTTATAAGAATATTTTGGGTTATACTATGGATCTCCAAAAGCTTCTTTTGGATCTATCATCAGATAAAGATGATATTGCAGCATTTGGTATTGGGAATGATACCACTGCTTCAGGAAATTTGATTTCTTTAAAACCCGAACAAAAATGTGAACAACTATTTGCCTCACTTAATAAAAATATGAAGGCTTTGAGATCTAGTGTTTGGCACCACAAACTATTAAAAGCATATTTGGGCAAGGGCATTTGCCCTAGGGGTCTCAGAGTGAAAATACAGCCCTTGGTGGCCAATCCAGATGAAAATTTACTTTCAGAATGGAATCTTATACAACAGGAATGTTCGATGAAGTTTGTCAAAGCTTTATCAGAGCATTACACTAGAATCATTGAGAGTGAAACTACTCTAGTTTTGAGTTCCATTGAGGAATGTAATCATTATCAAAATGAAACTTTTTTTCCTGCTTTATTATCAAAATTGAGTACTGAACTGTTGAGTTTTGATACCACTCTGAAGGATAGAAAACTTAAAAAGTTTTCTCGTGATCTTTCAGATTATGATAAGGTTAAGAATGTTAGGCATGTCCGATTTCAAGAAGGACAGAATGTTAAGAAGCAAGTCACTAAATCACACAGTAACAATATTGAGTCCACTGATTTGGAGACCTCGTCTGGTACAGATACTGACACACAGTCTACCATGGATTCCCCAAAACTATGTATCCTTTAGGGAACACAGGAGGAGGAGGGGGGGAAGGTCACCAGTTTGCAAAATTTGTTGGAGATACTGACCAAAAAATAAATAATGTATGTAACATTTCAAGTACTATACTTACAAATGAACAGATATCTCTACTAAATAAAGGTCTATCCTTCATCCCTGGCTTTTTTGTTCCAGAAGACTCATTTACTAATGACTTATTTACATTTTGTAGACTTATTAATTTAAAATTGTTTTTTCAGGAACAAGGGGACACTGAACATTCACAAATGGAAGGTTTTAAATATCATACCTCCAAATTTACTCCTCCTATGCATCCAGCTGTTAATCTATTTTTGAAAAGTGTATTAAGTGAGCTACATTTCAAGCATAATTATGAGAGACCAATGCCTAATAACATCACTGATGGTGAAAAATCTTGTCTAGAGGAACTTGTTAACAACAAAGATTTGGTAATTATCACAAAGGAGGGGCAGTGGTAGTGTTAAATTGGTGTGACTATGACATTGAAGCACATAAACAACTCAATGATGTTAAATATTATACCAAAATGCCACTGGACCCCACCATGGTTTTCAAAAGGATATTGATGACTTTTGAATTCTGCTGTCGATAATGGTATTATTGATAAGAAAACACTTTATCATTTAACTATCACTGATCCTACTAGACAATATATTTACTTTCTACCAAAAATACATAAGGACCTTTCACATCCACCTGGAAGGCGATTGTATCAGGTATGGGGTGATAACTGAACCTCTTTCTGAATTTCTAACTTTGCATTTAAAGCCGTTGTTACTATATGTAAGATCACGAATACAGGACACTACTCAATTTTTGAGTATTGTAAATGATATGCAGTTGGATTCAGATTAAGTTCACTCTATACTAATATTCCACATTGGGGTGGACTTGATGCTATTGAATTTTGGCTCAATGAATCTAAATTATATCAACCTGGGTTTAATACTCTCCTGTTGAATCTAACTGAGCATGTTTTGACTAAAAATGTTTTCTACAACCAGGAATGTTACCTACAGATCAGAGCATCTTTGCCCCATTTATGCTGATCTGTTTATGGCCTATATAGAACAAATTATGATTTATGACGATACCCACAATTTGTTTTTGCCAGAAATTGATATCTAGATATTTGGATGATTGCTGGATGGTGTGGAGATCGGATATTTTATATCTTCAGGAATTTATGGAATACCTGAATGATAATATATGGGGAATACAATTCACTATTACCTATGATCGGGAATCCATTACATTTTTGGATGTCTTGGTAACTAGAAATAAGGATAACACCTTGACAACCGAAACTCATAGAAAATTCCCCCAATATAATACGATTCTCCACGATCCAGCTTTCATCCAAAACATATTGCAAAGAACATCCCTAAATCGCAATTTATTAGGATTAGGCGCAACTGTTCTGAGAATAATACTTTTGTCAATCATGCTCAGGATTTGCATAATAGATTCATTGAGCGGGGCTATTGTTCAGGATATGTGACCATGGCTCAGAACTATGCATTAGGTCTACATAGACCTAATTTACTAACATACAAAAAGAAACATACCAAGCCAAATAAACTCAGATTTACTACAACATTTGGCAGAAATACCAACAACTTTATTAAGATTATCAGGGATAATTGGAACATTTTGGAGGCTGACGTCAGAATTCAAAACATTATTCAATAAATGCCTTTTTAAGGGAAAGAATTTGGCTGGTCATTTTAATCATTACAAACACCATCATGAGTCCAGTTTACCACAAATATATCAAACTACCATTTTGGGGATAGGCTTATTGGTTCATTCCCATGTGGCCACTGTGTCAACTGTAAGCATATGTTGAAAACTAAGGAGTTCACCAGTAGGAATACCAACACTGTTTTGACATTAGATTCTTTGCTAACTGTAACACTGATATGGATGTTGCACCTGCCATTCATTTTATGTAGGGCAGACATCAAGACCAGTTAAATTATCTCTGAGCATCTCAGTGATATCAGATGCCATAAGAATACCAATGCATTATACAAACACACTCTCATGCATCGCACTGCTAAATTTCATTTTACTATTATTGACAAAATCATTGGTGACAGAAGCATAAAGAGTGGTTGGCACAATAAACTCAACCTTAAAGAAAAGAAATGGATTACGAAACTAGGAGCATTATTCAGCCCTGGGTTAAATGACTATTTATAAACTAAATACATTATACATGATTGTTGAACAAATGGTGTTCCAATATTCAGAATACATATATATAATTATAAATATTGAAATAGCTAATGCTAATATTGTATTATGTACTCTGATTTGTTATGCATTTTGTACATATGCATATCTATTTTTGTTCAATATTGGATCATGTATAATTGGTGTTTTAATACTTGGAATACCATATTAGGTATATGTTTTCTATATAATACATACATATAAATAGTCAATCATAATATGAATGTACTTCAGTCCTTAAAATGATTTATACATCTTTTTGAATGTATTTTCAATCATACTAATAATTTTTTGCCATTTTTATGCTGTTTGATAATCATCATATGCTAAAAATTTTTGTAACCAATCAGCATGTCTCTATCTGTTTAAATACAGCATTTCTGTTTTGGCTCCTTGCTGTACACTGAAGAAGGCTAGGTTTTCAACCATTGCCGAAACCGGTTTGTTTTGGATGCCAATATGCTGTTGGGGTAGTTTTTAATAAACTACTCTTTTTTTGACACAATCTACCTGCTGCTGGCTCATTTCTTGTTTTTGTCTGTGTTTATTGACCATCTGTAATGCTCCTTTTTGAAATGTTGGCACTCAAAATGTCGGACGTTGACATTTTGAAAAAAAAAAAAAACAACAGAAAATTCAGGATAAGTCTGAGTCTCAGACATTATTCTTCTCCTTAAACTGCTTTTTTTGCAGGGGGGCAAGCCCCCCAGTACCCCACAGCACAGAACTTTATAAACTAGCTCCAAGATCACCATACCCTGGAGAAAAGTAGATATTCCTGGAAATAGCTATCTTCTACTTAGTATACATAAGTCTGCATTCTCGACCATTCAGTCTCTGTCTTGGGAATCATTCTAGTGGGTCCTGACATTTCAAATAGTTACCCTGTCAGTAATCCTAAATGATTTGCCAGATAATCAAGCATTTTACAGGGACAGAGAAAACTTATGAGGTAAAATCAGGGACAGTCTGTAAAAATAAAATCAGGGACAGTGTCAAGTATGTATACTCCTCAATGAGGTAAATAAAAGTGACTTACCCCTGCTGCTGTTTCACGATTATTAAACAGTCATGGCAGTACCAATGTTGCACTATGTTTTTCAATTGATGAAATAAGTGCAAAACTAGTATTGCTATGGCGTGTGTGTGTGTGTGTGTGTGTGTGTGTGTGTGTGTGTGTGTGTGTGTGTGTGTGTGTGTGAGTTGCATTGTAAGAGTAATGAGCTAGCTATAATTTATTTTACTTTCTAGTACAACATCATCAGCAATGCCATTATGCTTGTGTGTGGGGGGAGTAGTTGTAATATATTTAAAAATAACAAGCTGGCCATATTTTCTTTCACTTGCCATCACAGACATAGACCTTACACATGATAGGTGGTTATCTTTCATGGTTTGACATGAAGAGGATGTGTGAAAGCAACTGATGTTCTTCGTCTCACATTGCTGCAGTCATAACCTGTGGGTAGTCCGCTGTCCTCGATCGGCCCGAATACCAAAGAGCTGGGCTGGCGTCGGTCATTGTCGCCTGGAGCTGACGTCAGTACATATTAGTACTTAAGCGCATGACCGACGCCATATCCTCAGTCTTTCTTGCCACGTGGTCCGAAGCAGAAGCAGCGTTTGCTAGTGCCGTTCGGCATTCTGAAATTGTCTTTTTTCGAGTTTCAGACCGAAGACCAAGTTGGGCTAAGTACCCCGTTGGGGAAATCTTTGTCTTTTTCTTGCCTCAGTTTCCGGATGTCAGAAAAAGTTAATAATTGCATTTCTTGTGGGAAACAGATACCTCATAGGGATTATCACTCTTTCTGTATTCCTTGTTTGGGGCCTGAGCACGACGTGGTCGGGTGTCGCTTTTGTGCTAGATTTAATAAGCGCACCATTAAAAGGAGATTAGACTGTGCCAGGCTTGTTTTTGGGAAAAGGTGTAATTATAACATGCCGTCGGATCCTCCGACGCCCGCTACCGCTAAAAAGCATAAAGATAAATCTGTGAAGTCTAAACCGGATGAGTTGTCCGTTGCGGATGCCGGTTCTACAGAGCCTCCGGTTGAATCTGTGGATCCTGCCGAGGGTTCGGCTGAATCCCAGGGGGAACCTTTACTTTTACAGGAGTTGGCCTCTCAGGATTTAGGCCCAGCTGAGGGTGCTTCTCAGGTGTCTGTAGTTCCATCCTTACAGAAGGTTATTAGGCCTTCTACTTCAGTGACTAAAGGCCATGCTAAGGCCAAACCTTGTCTTGTGGGCCCTGGTCATGGTTCTAGCTCTTCAGCCCCTGTTCCTAAAAAACATATGTTGAAAATGGCGGAGGACTTTATTACTTTGATCAGGGGTTCTATGCCCCCCCCAGAGAAAAGGCCTAGGGTGGAGGCAGATTTAGAGGGAATGGATCATTCCTCTGACTACTCTGATTCCTCAGCTGAGGAAATTCAGGATTTCCCTTCTTATTCAGACTCGGATGCAGAGGATTCCTGTCCTTCTGCTTCTCCTCCAGAGGATTTTTCTTTTTCTGAGACTTTGCATTCCATGAGGGAACATTTTAAGTGGGAAGGCCAGGATTTCTCAGATTCTCGGAAGAGGCTTAGGGAATTTTTGTTTCTACCACAGCATAGGCCCTTGGCTATTCCTCCTGTCTTAGATGTTGTTCAGGATGTTTTTTCTGAATCTTCCCTTAATCCTGATTCTTTGCCTCCTGCCCCTGTTAAGCCGGACAGATATTATAGAGTTCCAGAAGCACATAAATATTTGTACAAAAGTCCTAGAGCTGATCCGGAAACTATTATTCAAGGTCTGAAGGGTATTAGGGCTTCTGTGGTTAAGAATCCAGTTCCTTTGGATAAAGATTCTAGAGCTTTAGATAGGTGGGGGAAAAAAGTGTACACCTCATCTACGTTAGCTATGAGGGCGTTGAATTGCCAATTTCATATGCTGAAGTATCAGAACTTTTTGTTGGGTCAATTGAAATCTAAGGTGGATGCTTTATCTGAGGGTATAGAGTGCAAGGAGCTCCAGGAGTTGGTTCATGCATCAGATCAAGTTGGCAAACATTCTTTACAGTGTGGTTTTGATGCTCTTCAGGCTACATCCAGGGTGGCTGCTACAGGTTCAGTTATTCGTAGGCATGCCTGGCTTAAGGATCAAAATTTGTCAGAGCATGTTAAGGCTCGGATTTTGGATGCTCTTCTTCAATCGGAAGTGCTTTTTGGTCCTCCTGTGGAATCAGTTTTGAAAAAGATGGAAGATAAGGCTAAGTCTATGCAGGCGGTCAAGGATTTTATGCAGATGCAGCCCCCTAAGTTTAGTAGGAATTGGGATGAGTAAAACTGCAAGGAACCACCATGAAAAGTAAAAACGTTTTAATGTAGAACATGGTTGTAAATACGATCCTTAAATCTACGCGATGTCATCCCTACATAGTATGCATCACATTGATTGCAGGTTGCCAGGTAGATGACATTATGTGTATCACATGTAGCATAAAAGGTAGGTTTAAAAACCATATTTATACCTGAAAAGTCAAAATTTTGAGTCTTAGTGATGTATTTACATAATGAACATCTACCACATGGGTAGGTACCTGTTTTGAAATTCGCTCTTATATCAACAGGAGGAATATCTAATTTTTCTTTACAACGTAACCTCTTAATATTTAGGCAGTTATTAAACCTAAATGTAGGTTCTTTCCCAACCAGTTGTAATAGAAAAGGGTCCAAGAGCAATATCTTCCAATTTCCTCTGATGATCTTAATTAATTGCTCAACATCATTGGTGTATTTAATCCCATATGCGATGCCCTTCCTGCTCTCTCTTCTATAGGGAATATGACCTTCCCTTCTTTTATGGATTGGCATTTCAAATAAAGTGCTTGTTACCCTGCTAATTAATTCAACAGGATAACCCCTATCTATAAAATATTCTGTTTGATATTTTATTAATTCCATAGCATTTAGTAGGAATTGGCCTGCTAGAGGATGGTCTTATCCTTCTTCGGATTATCAGTCTAAGGGCAGGTCTAGACGTGGTAGAGGCAGAGCCCACACTCAGGGTTCTTTCAGACCTAGGACTTGGAGTTCTCCTGCACAGTCTTCTGGAGAGGGCAGGGGTCAGCCCTTTTGTAAACAGACCCAATGACCTGTATCTTCCGCTGCCAGACCCTTCTTTACTGGCAGCTCCTCTAGGAGGAAAGTTGAGACTTTTCAAACACAACTGGCATTTGGTCACCCAGGACAAATGGGTGTTGGATATAATAAATCACGAGTACAAGTTTTATTTTCACACCTTTCCTCCTTTCAAAGGCATGCCGGATGTGCCTCCTCAGCAAAGGATGGAGGCTCAGGAGCAAATTTCTTTACTTTTGCAGATGGGGGTAATTCAGGTGGTCCCTCCGTCAGAAGTAGGCCTAGGTTTTTATTCCCGCCTTTTCCTAGTGCCAAAGAAGGGAAACACTTGGAGGCCAATTCTGGATTTGTCCATCCTCAATACCTACCTAGACATTCCAAAGTTCAAGATGTTAACATTACAACAACTTCTGCCTATGCTAGGCAAAGATCACTGGATGGTAACCCTGGATCTCAAAGAGGCCTATCTTCACATCCCTATCAGAACCAGCTGCAGGAGATTCCTGAGATTCCAGGCTGGTACTTCTCATTATCAATTCTCTGCATTGCCCTTTGGTTTATCTACTGCGCCCAGGGTATTCACAAAGGTTCTGGCTCCTGTGATTGCCTTCCTCAGACAGAGAGAAATACAAATTTATCCTTATCTGGACGCTTGCCTGATTCTTGCTCAAAACAAGGACAAGTTACTACAACATCTCCAGTATGTAATGACAGTTTTAAGGTGCCTAGGGTATTCTGTGAACAAGATAAAGTCCAGTCTAGTGCCCTCTCAGGACATGTGCTTTCTGGGTGTGAGACTGAATACAGCTTCTCAGATGGCATTTCTGACCCCGGACAAACAAAGAACTCTTCATCTGTACTTCCAGCAGTTATCAGTAATGTCCAGGCTGACTGCAAGGACAGTCCTTCAAGCCTTGGGGTTCATGGCATCTTGCATTCTAGTACTTCCCAATGCCAAACTGCATATGAGGAAGATACAATGGTATCTCAAAAGTGTGTAGACTTAACACTGCCACGGTTTGGACACTGTCATTCGGATTATACCTTGCATCCAGAAGGAATTCTTGTGGTGGGCTCAGGAATGTCACCTAAACAAGGGACTCTCTGTGATCCGACCAGAGGTGAGTCAGATCCTAACGACGGATGCCTCGGACTTGGCTTGGGGAGCACACTTCAATGGAAAATGGATACAAGACACGTGGCCTCCCAAACTACTACATTTGCATATCAACATGAAGGAGATGTTAGCAGTCCAATTTGCCTTGATAGCCTTCAAGGACCTACTTCAGCCGGGACAGGTGTTGATTCAAACAGACAACACAACAGTCATGTGGTACATCAACAAGCAGGGGGGGACCCATTCCTACCCTCTTTGCAGACAAGCAATGATTTTGTGGGAGACTGCTCTGAGTTTGCACATCAATCTTCAAGCATGGTTTCTGCCAGGAGTACAGAATTCCCTAGCAGATGTATTGAGCAGGCAAATTGTGTATCCCCACGAGTGGAAACTAGACCCTCAGGTATTCAAACAGTTGACCGTGGCTTGGGGAGCTCCAGACATAGATCTGTTCGCTTCTCTACTGAATTTCCAACTGCCAAAATTTTGCACAAAGTTGTTCCACACAAATGCTTGGAAAGTGGATGCTCTATCTTTCAGTTGGAACAACCTTCAGGTTTATGCTTTTCCCCCTCTGCCTCTTCTTCCCAAGGTACTCTTGAAAGCCAGGAGGGACAAGCCTTGCATGATTCTAATAGCACCAGATTGGCCTCGTCAGCATTGGTATTCTCTGCTGAGGAGTTTAATTCAGGAGCCTCCTTGGCCTTTGCCACAGGTTCCTCATTTGTTGTCCCAGTCAAACAATCATTTTCTCAATGTTCGGGTGCAGTCCCTGCATCTAACAGCCTGGCGTATTCTGTAAAGGAGCCGGTGGGGTCTCAGCTTCCTCAACAGGTTTTAGATGTCATTTTGGAGGCCAGGCGGCCTAGTACTAGAAAAGTTTATGCTGATAAATGGAAGAGATTTTATCTTTGGAGCACAGCTAAGGGCTTTGATGTTTCAGTGCCTAATTTGAGTTTTGCACTGCAGTATCTTACTGAATTACTGGACAAGGGTTTGTCATTCTCTTCTGTGAAGGTTCATGCTGCAGCCATTTCTGCTCACTATGATTGTGACCCTCCTTTATTTTCTCACCCTTTGTTCAAACAATTTCTTAGAGGGGCAAAGAATATAAGACCCCCACGTAGAGCTCCTACTCCTTCCTGGGATCTCAATTTTGTGTTGGAGAAGCTTACTTTACCTCCTTTTGAACCTGCAGCTTCGTCTGAATTGAAGTTTTGTCTTGGAAGACTGCTTTTTTGTTGGCCATTACTTCTGCTAGGAGGGTATCTGAATTGCAGGCACTCATGGCAGTTGAACCCTTTCTGATATTCCATAAGGATAGAGTTTCTTTGCGAACTAACCCTACTTTTATGCCTAAAGTGATTTCTAATGTGGCCTTGAACCAGTCTATTCATTTGCCTACGTTTTATGCTGATCCCCAAAATAAGGGGAAAAAGTCTTGCATTCTTTGGATATCCACAGACAGTTACGTTATTATTTGAGCAGAACTAAAGAGTTCAGACAGAGTCAACAGTTATTTGTTTCTTTTGCTTTGGGTTCACAAGGGAAGGCTGTTTCAAAGCAGACTATTTCTAAGTGGATTGGTCAATGTATTGCTTTTTGTTATTCTCATCATGGGAAGGATGTTCCTGCTGGGATCAGGCCTCATTCTACTAGGGCTACTGCTACATCTACTGCTTTTTTGAGGGGGGTAGCTACTAAGGATATTTTGGAGGCAGCGACTTGGAGTTCAGTACACACTTTTACTAAACATTACCATCTCCCTCTTTATTCCAAGTCCAGGGCTGGGTTTGCCACTGCAGTTTTACAGGGCATGTTAGCAGCTCCTAATGTTACTTAGTTTGCCAGCCTCCCTTTTCCTTTGCTTTGGGATTCTACCCACAGGTTATGACTGCAGCAATGTGAGATGAAGAACATAATACAGTTTTGTACCTACCATAAATGTAGATGTTCGAGGATCTACATTGCTGCAGTCCAATTATCCCTCCCTCCTTCCCCTCTATAGTTTGTGGTTGGGTGTTTACTATTTTGGCTCTGGCCTTCTTTCATTCTTAGGCCTTCTGACATCTGGGGCAAGAAAGACTGAGGATATGGCGTCGGTCATGCGCTTAAGTACTAATACGTACTGACGTCAGCTCCAGGCGACAATGACCGATGCCAGCCCAGCTCTTTGGTATTCGGGCCGATCGAGGACAGCGGACTACCCACAGGTTATGACTGCAGCAATGTAGATCCTCGAACATCTACATTTATGGTAGGTACAAAACTGTACTTTTATTGTCACTGTGACTCAATGAGTAGCACTGCGATCACAGAGTGTTTTGTACTGGCTGTGTTCTTGGTTATGTGGTGTCTGTATGCTCTCCATGTCTGTATCTATCCATGTGCTCTGGATAACCCTAACACCTTAAAAACACGCATCAGGAGAAATGGAATTCTCCCTTTTCCCTGAGTGTGAATGTGCAGTGTGTGTGTGTGTGTGTGTGTGTGTGTGTGTGTGTGTGTGTGTGTGTGTGTGTGTGTGTGTGTGTGTGTATGTGTGTGTTTGTGTGTGACTGACTGTGTGTGTGTATGTGTGAATAATATCACTGATTTGTATATGTGCACACACAAACAATAAAGCTCAGATGCATACATTACTCTACAACTAGATCCTTAGGTAAATACTAGGCAATCAGTCTCCAGACTATTGCAAGCCTAGCTATTAACTGCACATCAAAATGAGACTCTGTTCTTTGTATCTGTGAGCTAAAGACCTTAAACATTATGTCAAACCCACCTTCTCTTCTAGCTGAATGCAAATAACCAGTAATTATATTTCAAAAATATATGTCGCAGAACTTTAAGACACTTAGAACTTCTAGGAGTCTGGAGGTCCCCATACTCCAAACTGTATAAATGCATTTTGACATGGACTTAGTGGTGTCCTGTACCATCAAGCACACCCATTCTAAAACCAACCCTGCTCAAATGTGTGTGAACTGAAGGTTGCTGTGGTTTATGTAGAGGTGTTGGGGACTGTGTGGTTATCGCTTCTTTAATTTTCATCACAATCAAACTTTAGAGGTGTGCACAGCAGGTCATCATAGCTTGTGTTTGGGCTGGGGACAGTGTGGTCATTGTTTTTTTTTACTTTTCTTACAGACCTCAGAGGTGTACAAAGAAGGATACTGAAGCTTGTGTAGGGCAGTATACTGTCTAGGAACAACAAAGTGGAATACATTAGTGTAATCAGTATTTTTTCACTTTCCTCACAATCACACATCAGGCACGTATACAGGTGGCTGCCTTTGCTGGGTAGGGATAAGAAGGCATGCTATGCATATGTATGACAGCTGTCACTTGAAATACATGACTGTGGCCACTTGAACCTCTGTTTTCACCCCGATCTAACACCAGAGGATGCACAGGCAGCGACTGTCTTTGTTGTGAGATTAGAGAGGCAGGAAGTACTCCCAGATAGGATTTGTATATCCTTACAACAATTGTCTTGTTAGCTTATTGTGAGCTACTATTTTGTCAGCTTTGAACATTAAAGCTTATATCTTCCATGAAAGAAAAAATAAGACTGAAATTATTTTCTTACTGATGATTTTTGTTCAGGCCACTATTATATTATGAGGTTGGGAAATGCTCTAAAGTGTATCCCAGAGCATCTATAACCCTATGACATCTGAGGTTCCCAGCTTAATTGAGTTATATTCCTGTGCTGTTTTGGCCAAGAAAGGTGTGTTGAAATAAAGCAAGGAAAAGCAGCAATACTAAATTTCTTTCCTTAATCATCATTTCTATTCAATCCATTATAGGATGAAAAGGTTGTGTAAAAAGAAAAAAAACTGTAAAATGCACTTCAGAACATGTAGAAAGTCATGGTTTTATAAAATGCTGAAAGGTAAGGCAAAATGTGAGAAATGGAAGAAAAAAAGTAATGTACATGGTGTGGGGAGCCCAAGATGGGGGGGTGGCACAGGGGAGTACTGGAAGATGTGTGTGTGTGTGTGTGTGTGTGTGTGTGTGTGTGTGTGTGTGTGTGTGTGTGTGTGTGTGTGTGTGTGTGGTGTGTGTGTGTGTGTGTGTATGTGTGTCTGTGTGGGGTTCATAGGTTCATAGGAAATTACTAGGCTAATGGCTTAAGATCCCTTACAAGCCTAGCCAATATAACCAAAATTTGACCCAATATATGACCCATAGGGGCAACAGGAGAGCATGGGATTGTGCCTATGCCTTGAATATGTTACAGACTTCCCATGTCCGTAAGGGACATAGGCACTACTCCAGGTGTGAATCTGTGATTCTCCATCCATTGATCAAAACTGCATTTGAAGTGGGCCAGGGAAGTTGTCTAATGGGAATAGGAAGCCTGTTCTAAAGAAGGGGTGATCTCTGAGACACACATCTGTCTCTCCAGCATGTTTTGTTTGAGTTGCTAAGTTTATTTATTTATTTTATTTATTTTATTTTACTTTTGTTGACCGGGCTAGTCCAACTGGATACATGTCCATTTTCAGTGGAGGCCCGGGGAGAAAAGCTCCAGGATCATGGTAAGTTAAACCAATACAATGAATAAGTTACAACAAATAAATCAAGTAAATACAAATACAATGTTGTTGTTAGGACAAGTAAATACAGGTAAATACACTGACGCTTACAGGCCCAAATAAAGGAAACAAGAATGAAAATTATGTTTTGAAGAGGTACAGAATTAAACAGCTAGACAAACAAGCAAAATAGTGGCCTCTTGGGTTTATGGGTTAGGTGGAGGCTGAGAGAAGCCTTGGACAGGCAGGGATGATAGCACTTAGTCTGGATTGGAGCAGGGCATAACCATTGAGATTTCAGGTGTGCTCTGAGGTGTTTTTAAACTGGTACTGAGATGACGTGAGTCTTAGGTTGTTTGGAAGGGCATTCAAGGATTTGCCAATAGAATTGGCATATAGTGCTTCACCACCAGAATTGTTGGCTTTAATGGTCAGTACTTGTAGGCTATTGGAAGACCTAAGGGACTTAAGGTTGGAGCACGGGTGAGTATTTTGTTCAATGCGGGGGTTTTGTCTGGATGATTGATAATTTTAAATGCCTCAGTTAGCTGGTTGAGTTTGAGAATATTAGGCAGTTCTAGCCATTCCAGTGACCTTAGATTTAGGCAGTGATGGGTGCGATAGGGCATTCCAGTTATGAATCTGGCTATGTGATTGTATGTCATAGAAAGTTTGTTGAGCTCTCTCTTATTGAGGAAGGAGAATATCGGGGAGGCATAAAGGAGTGTGGAGAGGAGGTGGGTTCGGGCAATGGTAAGTTTTGTGTGCGGTGTTCAGAAAGCCTTTATTCTATACATTGACCCAAGTTTTTTATTGACCGATTTAATGGTTAGATTTACATGCATATCAAATTTAAGATTATGGTCTATGGTCACCCCTAGTAGTTTGGTGTGGGTGGGGTAGATGATGGTGCCATTATTGGAGGACACATGGAAGGTTGGGTTATTGGTGTTGAGGGGTTCTATAGCTTGAGCAGTAGCTGGGGTGGGGAAAAATAGAAGTAATTTGGTTTTGGTTGGGTTGAGTAAGAGTTTAAGTTCCGAGAACCATTTTTCGACAGTGGAAAAGCAGTTTTGGGTGGTGGCTTGGAGTTTGGCGAGATACATCAGAGCAGATCAGGGTGGAGTCATCTGCATATTGAATACAAGTGGCCTTGGGAATCTTGGAGTGTAAACCATTTATGAAGATGGAAAAAGAAGGGGACCGAGAATAGATCCTTGGGGACACCAATATTGGTGGGGAGGAGGTCTGATAGGCTGTTTTGCCACTGAACCGCCTGTTTTCTGCAAGAGAGGTAGGCATTGAACCAACTTATGGTTGGTTTGCTAAGATGAAAGGTTTCCAGAGACTGAAGTAATAGTTGGTGGTTGACCATATCAAGGCTTTCGATAGGTCTAGAAAGAGCGCAGAGGATATTAATTTATTATTGCGGTTGTGGTTGACTGAGTCAACAAAGGAGAGGAGAGCAGTGGTTGTGCTGTGATGGGGGCGAAAGCCATGTTGGGTGTTCGATAGGAGGTTATTTTGTGTGAGGTGGTTCATGAGTTGTTTGTGGACACAGCGTTCCATAATTTTGGCTAGGGGAGACAGTATGGCTATGGGTCTATAGTTCAAAGTGTCAGTGGAGGACCCTCCTTTATGGAGGGGGATGATAAAGGAGATTTTCCAAATAGAGGGAATAGATGCTTCAGAAATGGTCCGATTAATTAAGATTGAGACAGGGTAGGCTATGACGTCAGATGCTATTTGTAAGTATTTGGCTGGGAGCAAATCTGCTGCTAGGGTGGTTGGTTTAAGTTTTTTCAAAAGGGTACGAATGTAGGAGGTGGAGATGGGTTGTAGGTTGAAGGCAGTTTGGGTTTTATCTATGGTTGGGGTTGCCACTGAGGGAGTCGTGGCAAGCTTACTGGCTAGGGACTGGATGGTCTCAGTAAAAAAGAATTAAAGGAGTTGGCTATTTCCGTTGGATCTTTATCCATGAGTTTTCAGGGTGGGGTAGTAGATTTACCTGGATGTAGGAGGTGGTTAAAACCAGCCCAGAATTTTTTGGGATTATACTGATGTTTGTTTTGGAGGTGACAGAAATATTGTTTTTTATCAGACTTAACGGCTGCTTTGGTTGAATTTCTAAGCTGGAGGAACTTGATGCGATCTAAGGGGGTTTTTGTGGTTCTCCATTTATTCCAGGCCTGGTCTCTGATTCTAATTTTTGATTTGGTATCTTGTGTTAGCCAAGGTGCTGTACGTTCCTTAGTTCTAGTAAATCGTTTAGGAGCATGAGAGTCGAGTATCTTGAGGAAAGTGTCATTGAAGTATGATACACTTTCCTCTATAGGAAGGGTTTTTAGGATGTGCCAGTTACAGGCCTTGAGATCAGCTAGAAATTGGTCAGGGACAAAGTTCTGCTGTTCCTTACTAATCTAGTTATGGGGGGATTCGTAGTTGGACATTTGTGTTTTATAATAAAGGTAGCAAGGTGGTCACTGAGGTCGTTGGGAAGGGTCCCTGTGGTATAGTTATTAGGATTCCTATTAGTAAGAATACAATCAATGATGCTCTCTTTTTGTTGGGCATGTCCAATTCTAGTGGGAGAAAGAATATTTTGGGAAAAACCATGTAAGTTAATGGGGAGAGGATTTGATTGAGCAGAGTAGAGAGACCAGTCAATATTAACATCTCCTAATATTATAGTTTCTTGGGGATAGTTAGTAGCGAGCCAACTAAGGGTTTGTTCAAGGTTTTCAACATTTTTGCCTGGTGGTAGGTAGGTTACTATGAGATTAATACTTTTTTGTCTGTTTAGGGATAACTTCAGGCAATCAGTTCCAGGTTAGGAACTTTTGGGGTTGAGTAATTCATTGTAATGCTCAAGGAATTCTTGAACATTACAGCTATTCCGCCTCCCTTTCTAGTTGTACGATCGGCCCTGAGGATATTATACCCAGGTGGGATAATTTCCTCATCCTTAGTACTTGGTTTGAGCCACGTTTCTGATAAACACATAATGTCAGGGGAGTGGGTTTCGAGCATGGCATGTAAGCTATGAACTTTATTGTTGATGCTTCTTATATTGAGATGAAGCATAAAGAGGGAGTCCGCTAGGCTTCTGGCTGGATGGAGGAGGTAAGGGCCTAGGTCACTATTAGGGCCTGGGTTAGGGTGGATATCGCCGTCTTTTGTGATGGGTTTTGATCCTGAGATTGGGTGACCCTCATGCTGTTTGACTTTCAGATGTGCAACAGCTCTATCAGGGCTGGATTTGTGAGTGCCTTATAGTTTAGGCATAGGCCACCCCTTAATAGACAGTAAAAGACAGAGTAGAGGGATAGGCTTTCAGTCTGTCCACATAGAACTGTTGTTTGCACCTTGTATTTTCTTTTTGAGAAACCTCTGAAGTCACTCCAGCTGCTATACGTGTCTAGTGAAGTACATGCCAAATGGCACATTGTGCTTGATAATTGGTCTAATGGGGCTGAGGACAGCAGGACTACAATGTCCTTGGATTTGGATAGCATACATTTACTTATAAGTTGTGTCATATAGAAGGACTTCCTCACCACAGTGGACACATGGTGGTCAAAGTTCAGGCTACTATCTATCTGTGCACCTAGATCTCTTACCTCTGAGTGTACTCTTAGGGACATGCTATTGATGTTGTAATTTGCAGGGGTATTTGACTTTTCAAAGGCTTTGATAATACATTTTTTCACATTTAGTTTTAGGTTATGGTTCTAGCACCAACCATTTGTCTGATCTTGACCCTCCTGAAGGACATCTATCTACATTATTAGGTGATTCAGTGATTGCCCACAGCTTACACTCATTGGCAGACTTTGTTATCCAGAGACCATATTAACCTTGACTTCAGAGAAGTATATTGTGAACAGAAGTGGTCACTGCACTGAGCCCTGTGGCACACCACTAGTAACTGAACTCTTGCTGGATCTGGATTCATCCACTTTAACCACATCTGTCCTTTCCATAAGCCAACTGGCTATACATTTGGCAAGGTAGGGATTTATGCCTTGTTTTGTGAGTTTATTTATAATACCTGAGTGGGGAATTGTGTCAAATGCCTTGGCCAGGTTGAGGTAGATGGTATGTACTGTTTTACTCTCATCCATGGCTTTAGTGACTTTCTCAAAGAAATCCACCAGATTCAGTAGGCATGACCTGCCATTGACAAAGCTTAATTGGGTCGGTTCCAGTGTTTTAGGTTTCCTATGTCATTATTTATGAGGTCCATGATTGTTCTTTCCAATTCCTTAAATATGAGACCAGTCAGACTTATGGGTTTGTAATTTCCTTGGTCAGTAGATAGTCCGCCTTTATGCAGAGGGATGACTGTTGCCGTCCACTTGGGACAAAGCCAGCCCAGAGTTTGTGGCCAAACAGAGATCTCAGTGGGTCTGATCTCTAAGCCCTGATTTAAGCTGTTTAAGAGGCAACCTGGTATATCATCAGACCCCATTGAAGCTGTGTTTTTACCATTAGAGAGTGCAGTGACAACCTGTTCTTTGGTGATAATTGGCAATGGAGTGGTGGAAGGTCTTTCTTGGGGGAGAACTTGTGGTGATGGGGAGGTGAAATATGAATATAGGTGATGCCATTTACAACTAATTCTGCACATTGTTGGGTGTTGCCTTAAGATTATGGACATAAATGAAAAATGTCTTATGGTTATCTTTAGCTTTGGAGGCTATTTTTACCTTAAAGTCAGAGACTCAATTAGTTCCCTAAATCACTTGTTTAGATTAATAAAGGACATTTTGCTCTCTTGTGCACATTCCCTTTACTTCTCAACAGGATTTCCTTTCTTTTGTTATACAACTTATTAATACCAGGGTCCACCAGGGTGGCTTGTTTCTGCAGTTTGACCTGGGTTTATTTCTGTCTGGTACTGATGTTTCTATGCAGTTGTTTATATGGTTATACAGGGCTTTTGTGTATGCCTCTGCATAGGTTTCTGTGTTTTTTTTTTATTTGGGGGAGCTTGGAAGGCTATGCTGCCCCTTAATAGGTGGTAATTTACATTAGAAAGGTTCTTAAAGTTTTTGGGGTTAGGTGAGGGGACTTGTTTTACCATTATTTCAAGGTAGACTGCTTAATGATCTGATCTTACCAGTGAGGACATCACATGGGGGGTGGGTGTAGCACTCTGCCATATTTCTGAGTACCACATCCCTGGATATTTGCTGCTCCAGGGCATCTGAATTTACAAAAGAAAGAAATCTTTGGGCTTGCATATTAATGATCACGTATGCCTCCCAATTAATGGAGGGGTATTTAAAATCACCCATGAGTATGGTATTGGTCTGGATGGTGAGTGATTCTAGTATCTTCAGGTATGATGTATGGGCTTGTTGGTTCATTGTGGAGACCTGTAGCTACTAAGAAAATGATAATGGATTTTGGCCATGGTTAGGTGGACATGGGGTAGCTTAAGTATATCGGGTCCACTTTTTAATCTTAAAATACTGAAATCATGAGTTTCAGTATTTTGAGACTAAAACGTCAAAACCTCATAAACATGAAACTACACAATCACAAACACTCACAAAATCAAAATATATAAAACAAAAAAAAATCCAACTCTCCTCCCAAAACAAAACATAAACAGCACATAACTAAAATCGGAAACACCACCATACATTCCTGCAAGGGGGCAAGCCCTCCTGCACTTCCTCTACTTATATATACCAACTCCGAGGTTGCATTAACTCAAAAAAAAATACAAAAACACAAACGCACTCTTACTTGCCCTACACTCCCATTGCAATCATATTTACACTGACTAATAACACCCACACACAGTAGAATTGTATTAAAATCACCACATATAACACTCACACACATACAGTTTCAACTACATACGCCAACCTACCCCTAAAACTCCCCACAAAAACTAAAAACAAGCACATTTCTACCTAAAACCCTTAAAAAATTAACACTTACCTGAATCTCCATACATAAACGAACATCGGCTGCCATGATATAATATCCTTAAAGAGACAGTACACAATCATTTACATACCACACTACAACAATTGTGCTTTCGGGAAACAAAGATTCAACAAAGTGCAGTTTCAGAAAACTGCACTTTTAACATTATGGTCTCTGCTACACTTTGCTGTGAGGGAAAGGTACGTTTGCTTTTTATTTATTGTATTTTGTGTTACTTTATTGCCTTTTTCTATTATGAATACTGTGATTTGTTTTCTTTACCTTATGTTTTACTTGTATTCTGCTTTTAACTGCATATTAAAACTTGAAAAGAGACCACAGCTCTGTCTCTTGTGAGTCAGGCAGAATTTTTCCCCCACCCTCCCACCTGGTTACTGTTGTGTTCTTAAAACATCACTGTCTTTCTTGTTGCCTGCCCCTTATGTTAATTTGACCATATATCTTATTTCCTCCCTGCTTTCACTGGCTAGTGTGAGTAAGCGCAAAATTATCATTTTGTGAAATCACTCCCCTTCAACTATTTAAATTTATTGGCCATCCTACTGTATTACATAGTACCAGAATACAAAGGTGACCACCCCCCTTTCATTCTGTCTTGCTGTTTTAAAAATAGTGACTCTTCACTAAAACTTAACTTTTTAGACAGGTAAAGCTTAAGTTACCTACTTTCACATCTAACTCCTCTAGTGCACACTGGAGTGTTAGGATAAACCATTTTTTTTGCATCTTACCTTTAAGCATCCCTGTGACTAGCACTTGCTCTAACACCTGATGGAAAACACTAGGAAGCCTTAAACTGATACAGTCACTCAACACTCCTTGTTAATAAGGGGAAATTAATTGTAGGCACTAAACAGCCTATAACTGCAAAGTGCTTTGCTAAGGTAAGGGAAAATAGCTCTTGTACTTTACAAAAAAAGCACCAAACTAGCCATATCCAAGGGTCAGCTTCCAGTGATTTCTCCTGCTCACCTGGTGAATCTGGGCATACTGGGACAATGCAGCAATTGCCTCATGTACCCAGACAACCCTCTCCACCTACCACCCAACACTACAAACTGTGAGAGATGCACTTACATAGAAAAACTAGAAGCAAAGCTCTCTCCACCCAAGATTGTGATAGACAGTGAAGAGGAGAAGGTTAACACCTGCTCTACACCTCAAGCAACACATAGCCCTTGTAAATCCACACTACCAACACCCTCACATAGCAACAATAAATCCTCATATGCAGAGGCCCTTAACAGTAACCCTCCCAAGCAACAAGGACCTCCAAAGCTAAAATGCAAACAAACACCTATCACAACCAAAGTGTCACATAGCTCACAACACCAGTGTGCCACACAACAACAGCCCCTAAGGCAAGACAACATACCCAACACTTTAGTCATAGGTGACTCTATAGTTAGGCACACTGATGTCCCACTCACCAGGCTGAGCAAGGAGAAAATTACAGTCAGCTGCCTGTCAGGTGCCAGGATCTGCCACATAATGCATGCACTCAAGTCACTCCACAACAAGTACAAATATGACTCTGTCATTGTCCATGTTGGAGTGAATGACTTGAGATGTACCTCCCTGGACTACATGAAAAGAGTCATGGAAGAGCTCTCGAATCATGTGGCCCAGGCAGGTATGACCCTAGCCCTGAGTAGCATCCTGCCTTTGCCCAGAATGATACCACAGTATAAGGATTGACTTCATCAATTGCCAAAGCTTCTGGTATCATTCAAAGGGGATTCAGTATCTGTCTGCCTGGGACAACATGGTCGAGAGACCACAATGCTTTGCCATAGATGGTCTGCACTTGTCACCCCTGGGATTCAAATTACTGACTAAGGCTCTTGCCTTTTTTAGGCAAAATTCAAAGGACAAAACCACCACAGTAACAGGTACAAGCATGCAAATTCTGAAGATAATGCTACTCAATGCTAGAAGTCTAAACCTCAAAATGCACTCGAGGCACTCCTAAAATGGAGAATATCGATATCTGTGCAGTAACTGAGATCTGGTTCAAGGCTCCAGAGAGCACCCCTGCAATACCAGGCTACAACTCTTACCACACGTTTTGGCCACCAAACCAGGGCCGAAACACTGAAGGTAGAGGAGTGTCCATATTCATCAAGGATATTCACACCACCAGGCTAGTTGCCCAACACAATGCATCCATAATTCTTCAGGTGCAACTAACACTAAGTAAGACTGAAATCCAAATTTAGCTTGCTACAGATCCCCCACCATGCCCCAAGATTCTCACTACACCTTTCTAAACATACTGGAAAATATTAAGATACAACCAAACACCCTAATACTGGGTGATTTCAACTACCCTGCCATTAACTGGGTAAACTACTCATGTACCAACACCTTTACCCTATGGTTTTTGGAATTCATAAATTCCAATGCCCTGGATCAACTAATCCATAGTCTCACTAGGGGCTCCAATATCCTAGACCTGGCCATTACCAACATTGGAAATCGATGCTCCACACCTATGGTCACCCCCTCATTGGTCAGGTCTGATCATAAGCTAATCACCCTTGACATCCACATCCCACCCCCCAGTAAAGAAACTCCATAAAAAACTTCTCCAAATCCAACTTCATGCTACTCAAGTCAGAAGTGACAAACTTCATGACACCCATGCAGATGTGAACTGAAAGTTCGACTGCTGAATCCTACACTAAGGCATTGTATGAGCATATCAACTCGTGCATGAATGCTCTCCTCCAAAAAAAGGAATCCAATCTGGCGGTCCCTTGCCATAAACAAACTTTACAACAAAAGGAAGAAACTGTTGCAGAAAAGAGGAAAATCCCAGGATGCAAAAAACTTCCTTACCAGCCTTAGTAAGAAGTTGAAATCCCTCATAAAAACCTCCAAAGCTAGTTACAAAAATAAAATTGCCAAAGATTCCAAAGACATCCACAAGGCATTCAATAGCTATGTCAAGAATCTAAATGGCAATGCTCAGATCTGCTCTGAGCTACAACAGAATGGCATTAAATATACTGATCGCAAGGATATTGCCAATATCCTGGCAGATTGATTCAGTGCCAACTTCACCCCCCTCTCAACCCCTAAAGGGCCCATCTCAATACCGGACGATTGCAAAATTCCGGTAATAATGGCCACCCAGGTAAAAACCGCACTCTCCAAAGCTAAGACTACAGCATCCATGGGACCAGACAACATCCCGGGCTGTGTACTACATGAACTACAAAATTAACTGGCACCTCACCTAAGTGTCATGTTTAATCATAGCCTCACCTCAGGCTTCGTGCCTACTGAGTGGCGCACAGCTATAGTTATCCCACTCCACAAGGGGGGGATCCACCTTGGATCCTGGGAACTACCACCCCATCAGTCTGATGAGCCTGATCTGCAAGGCCATGGAACGTATTATCATGGAACTTATAAACAAAGACATTGTCAACCTTCAAACACTGGACCCCACCCAGTTTGGGTTCATGAAGGGCAGATCTTGTCTTCTGAATCTAATTGACTTCTTCGAATCAGTCTCCAGAGCTGTGGACAAGGGTAAGACGGACCACACAGCCTATCTGGACCTCGCCAAGGCCTTCGACACCATCCCCCACTCTGGAACCATAGATAAACTTACTAAGCTGGGCATTAATCCCTACATCACTTGATGGGTTGCCAACTGGCTTACTGACAGAACCCACACTGTATAAATAGCTGACTCCATATCCAGCTCCAGAGAAGTGACAAGTGGAGTACCTCAGGGTTCAGTCTTGCTTGGCATCTACTTCTCTGAAGTACAGGCCAACACTAAGGGACTCTGGCTAACAAAGTTTGCAGATGACTGCAAACTGGGAGCCATTATTGAATCCCCAAATGATGTGGATATTCTACAAAAGAAACAGATGCTTGGTGCCAGAGCCATGGGCTCAAGCTCAATGCCAAGAAATGTATAGTTATCCCCTTTGGGAAAAAACATGTACCTGTGAATTACCACATAGATGGCAGTACACTAAACACCGAAAGTGTGATAAGAGACTTAGGGACACAGGTGGACAGTGGTCTTAACTTCAATAACCACATCACCACAACAGTCAGGAAATCCTTCTATGTGGCACACCTCATCACTAAGGGCTTTTCATCCAGAAAAAAGGAGGTCATTGTCCCACTGTACTCATCCCTCATTAGACCCATTATAGACTACAATGCCCAGTTTGGTTTGTACCCCTCAAGACATCTGCAACACCTGGAAAGGTTGCAGAAATACCTCACTAAAAGAATCACAGGCCTAAAGTAGATGTCCTATGCTGACCATCTAAAAAAACAAAGCTATACTCTGCCGCATAACATCTACTCAGAGGCGATCTCTGCTTAACCTACAAGGGCATGTCAAACCAAGAGCTGTTGGACATGCTACACTTAAAGAAATCCCAATTCCTCAGAGCCACATGCTAAAGGGATCTAAACCTTGTCATCACAATGAACAAAACATGCTAGAGGGATAGGTTCCTGACCCAGAGACTCCCCAGACTCTGGAACAGACTGCCCATACATGTCAAGCAGAGCGCCTCTTTGACCATCTTCAAAAGGAACCTTGATGATTGGATGGGAGATAGGAAATTCATCCCGGGGATCATGTCAGTCACCCTGCTAGACAGGGGTCCAGGGAAGTAAATACTGTGGGAAGAAATAGCCAGGGAATTGTTATGGCTAGGCTTGTATAGGCCCCAGGGCTGATAGCCTACTACCAACCTATGAACCTATGAACCTATTATACCGAAATTTGAAATTTCATTATTTTGATATATAAAGGTGGACCCAGTATATCATATTTGTGACCAGACTTGAGGTGTGCTTATTCTTTATGTAGGTAAATACATCTCTGCCTTTTGCTCTTCCAAGTTCAGTGGGTAGCCGGAATGTATGAAAGGCATTATAGCCATACACTGCTGGAGTGCTTTCTGTGGCTTTGAACTGTATTTCAGTAACTGCACCGATGTTAGCATTCTTCAGGCTGTGGATAGCTTCTAGGGAGTGCAGTTTCTTGTCGAGACTCCTAGCACTGAACAGTAACACCTTTAGCTTGTCCTGAATCGCTTTTGTTATGTTGGAAGGTTTGTCTATTTGGCAGTGCCTAAAAGAGGCACTATAGGGATGGTTAATGTTTTGGCCAATACTAGAAAGCCTAGAGGTGACAGGTGAAGACCATTCATGGCAAAGCAGCATGGCCTTTCAACCATGTCCTACCAGGCTGCCAAATATTGGACACCTTTGTAATGAGTAGCTAAACTAGTTGTTAAAGTTAATCATTTTCTGCAGGTATTGTGGCACCATCATTGGAAATGGCAGAATGTTGCTCAGTGCTAGGGTCATACCTGCTTGTGGCACATATTCTGAGAGCTCAATCATGTCTCTCTTCATATAGGCCGGGGAAGTACATCTCAAGTCATTCATGTGCACATGGACTATGAATGAGTAATATTGGTATTTAGAGGTAAGTGACTAGAGTGTTTCAATGATTACGTAGATCCTGGCCCCTGACAGGCAGCCAACTGTAACCTTCTCCATATTCAGCCTTGTTGGAGAGACATTGTTGTGTATCACAATGGAGTCTCCTATCACCAGAATATTGGGTTGTGGGGTTTTTCGTCTTATGAACTTGGTAGTTGAGACACAATGAGATGTGGCTTTATGTGTTTTGATGGGAATTGCTTTGTTTGATGGATCATAGGATCATAGAATCATAGGATCATAGGAAGTTACTTGGCTATTGGTCCTGAGGCTCTTATAAGCCTAGCCAAAAGTTTACCCATATTTAGACAAGTCAACACCCCAAGCCCTGTCCAGCAGGAACACAGGTGGAATCTCAGGGTGTATTTTCTGTTTCCCATCCAGTTATCCAGGTTGCGCTTAGAAAGGGATAATGAGGCACTCTGCTTGATGTGGAGAGGGAGTCTATTCTGCAGATGAGGGAGTCTCTGGGACACAAATCTGTCCTGCCACAAGTCCTATTGATGTCACAGACCAGGTTGAAGTTGCATGTGTAGGTTACTCAAGTGGAGCTTGACTTGTGGATATGCAGCAATCCCATCAAGGCAGGGTCTGAGATTGCTTTTTATACCCGACAGTGGTCACCTCTGAGGAGTCTGTATGAAACTGAGTAGAGGGAACAGGGTTTTTAGCCTATCTGTGTAGGGTAGATATTTGAGGCCCTGGATCCTCCTGGTGAGGAACCTCTGTGGTCTTTCCAGCTGCTGCATGTGGTTTGCGAGCTACATGCCGAAGGGGGCATTATACTCAATAATTGGCCTTATAAGGGAAAAATACAGGGATATTATGACCGGCTTGTCCCTGGACGAGATACCCTTACTTATGAGCATACCTCTCAACTGTACAGATTTTTGCAGAATGTCCAGATTTTTGCCTCATATTTCTGTGTGTTCCTCCTAAAAATCTGTACTTTTCTGGAAATTAGCTGCGGATTGAAGTCATTAATAATGACAAACATTTGAGTTTAAGAATCCACATCCTTCAGAAAATTCATGCTAATGTAAAACCTATTATTCTATCAACTTTCTAAGTTTGTAAGAGCAATATTTAAGATCTGTCCCTATTCCCCCCACCCCGACCCCATCATTTTAGGCTTTGTCCAGATTTTTTGCTCTAAGAGGTTGAGAGGCATGCTTATGAGGTGGGCTTTGTAGAAAGCTTTCTGTACAATGGAAGCAACATGGTGGTCAAAAGTCAGTTTGCTTCCAACCTTGGTGTCCAATTCCCTCACGACTGATTGCATGCTTAGGACGTTGTTATTAATGTGATAATATGTGGGGATGTCACGCTCCCTAAAGGGGATGATGATGCATTTTATGGCATTCAGCTTGAGGCCATGTTTCTGGCACCAGTTATTTGTTTGGAAGAGACCCTCTAGGAGGGTGTCCAGATCACTTGGGGAATTGATGACCGCACCCAGCTTGCAGTCATCTGCAAACTTGGTCAGCCATAGCCCACTGGTTTTGGCCTGCACCTCAGAGAAGTATATCCCGAATAACAGGGGCCCCAAGACCAATCCCAAGTGTATGCCAGTCATTACGGTTCAACTGATTGAGGTGGCTTCCCCTATTTTGATTAGGTTGGTTCTGTCAGTGAGCTAGTTTGCTACCCATCTGGTAACATATGGATTGACACCTAGTTGAGAGAGTTTATCTATTATGCCAGAGTGGGGAATAGTGTTGAAGGCTTTGGCTAGGTCAAGGTAGGTGGTGTGCACCTTCTTTTCCTCATCCATGGCTTTGGTAACTATCTCAAAGAAGTCAACCAGATTTAACAGACATGACCTCCCCTTGACAAAGCCAAACTATGTGGGGTCGAGTGTTTGGAGGTTGCTAATGTCCCAGTTAATGAGGTCCATGATAATCCAGTCCATGGTCTTGCAATCACGCTAGTTAAGCTGATGGGTCTATAATTTCCCAGATTGGTGGATGCTCCACCTTTGTGTAAAGGGATGACAGTGGCTGTCTCCACTCAGCTGGGACAAAGCCAGTACTCAGGCTTTGATTGAATAGGGTACCTAATGGTGCTGCAAGTTCATACATGAGTTCACCTAGGATGCAGCCTGGGATGCTATTGTGTCCCATGGAGGCTGTATTTTTTGCCTTTGAGAGGGCAGTGATGACCTCTTCTCTACAGATAAGGGGAGGGGGTCAGGTACTGGGGATGTTCTGATTTACTGATGGGTGGTACAGAGGGGTGAAGTTTTCACTGAATCTCTCAGCCAGTAGGTTGGCTATATCTACAGCATTTGTGTATGTGGTGTCCTTGACCACCAGTTCTGAACAGATCTAGGCTCTTCCTTTGAGATTGTGGACATATGTGAATCTCTAGTAGATGTGGCCAATTTGGACTCAAAGTTGGATTTAGGGGATTTCACTAGTGCTCTTATTTGCTTGCTCAGGCTAAGGAGAGATTGCTTCCAACTGGGTACCTGCTCCTTCTTGGTCCTGGACTGCAATTTTTTCGTTTTGTTATATAGTTTATTTATTGCAGATGTCCACCAGATAGGCTTACTTGTCCTTATGGAGGATGATTTTGTGGATTATGGCAATGCAGAGTTTCTGAGGACTGAGCCTGAGAGGTCTTTGAGGTTTGGGTAAGTTACATGTGAACACCTCTGCATACATAAGTCTATGTGTGTAGTCCTTTGTGGGTGTGATGAGTGATGTATGTGAATTGCTGACAACCTATTTCTTGCTTTTTGTGTCTGTATATGAGAATCTAGCCTTCAGTACCAATGTGCAACTACATCTCTGACATACTATATTTGACTGTTGAGAGTTAAGTGGTTGTCGATGTACATAAGGCAACTGCAACATTGCCTCAGGATGCCCACATCCACCAAGCTGGATGCAGGAAATTGCCCATCCATGGATCTGGTCAACACGCAAACTAGTTGACCTGTGAGTAACATGGGACTGAGGTAAAGTCTTTGAGGTATTTTTATTGGGAAATTTCAACTTCTGCTTGGGGGGGTGAAACAGTATGCAGTGCCTAGGGCAATCATTTCACCTAAATCTAGCCTTGTACAAAGAGTTGTTGTAATGTGTCATTATTGCAACTAAATGCCAGTAACTGTGAATATCTCTGAGAGATGGGGCAGCATAGTGAGGTACAAGAGTCCTGTCATAATGTACGTGCATTGTAGCTACAGGTCAGTCTGTGCTCTTAAATCTTTGTAGCATAAGCTAAAAGGCTGCTTGTGGGGATGGCAGTGACAGGGTGATACTTAAAATGGAAGTGTCAGGGGCCCTCCAATTTGATATTTGCTGGGAGCCCCCAGAATGCTAACACTGGCCCTGATTACAGGTCATATCTTTACTGCGTTTCTGTATCTGGATGTTGTCTGGAGGATAGGCTGAATAATTCTACTGATTTTAAATAAAAAAACAAACAAAATAAAACTGGTTATTAGCAGAGAACTCAGTAAAAGATTTTCCAATTACACACCATTGTTTATTCAGAAGCTAAAGACATTTGACTCCATAAATTTCAATCCTCTTCTTAACGGACCTAAATATTTTGTTTCTAATTTACAGGAAGACAGAATTTTTCTATAACTACTAGAGACAAAAACAGTGTGGTATTCCACAGGGCTTACTCTCACCCCACTCTGACTCCCACTAAATTTTATGTTTAATAATGGCCTGTTTATACTCCACATTGAAATTAAATTTGGCTCTAGAAATATAATTGACCTGACAAAGGTACATTTAGATCACCAGTGCCATTATTTCCATGCTGTCTGAAGTGACAAAGAGGCTCCCAAACAAAAGTAGACATATTGTAGAATGAGAAAAATGATTCAGAAATGTTATTGAAAGATAATATTTTACTATGCACTTAAATGGTAAAAATGTAGACATAAAATCAGAACACATTGATTTATCAGGAACATTCTCACCCTGATGTAATGCCGGCCACCGGGACTAAAATGTTTCCTCTATAACATGATCATTGCTCTCTTGACATATGGATTATCACTGACTTACTGTTTTCAGTAGAAAACACCATGTTTTGCTGTAGGATCCACTTGAAGGACACCATTGCAGAGTTTGAAGAAACCTGCCTCAGTGTTGAGGGCATATAAGAGGAGAATGAACTTCACACCGATTTATTACTAATAACAAGCTACTAACTGAGGTACCAGTGATCCTAATCCTTTTTTGGATATAAATTTTCCTAAACAGTGCATACGGTGACTTAAAAATCTGGAACCTTACTTTTATTTATTTGATTTGTTTACTAGGCAGGTGGGCTGTTCCTAGAACTGTTTTTAGCCAGGATCGTGACCAAAATGTGGTGCAATACTTACTTAGAGTGCTTACTAACAGTATCACATTTGACATAATTATTATTGGACATGACAACCAGTTCAAAGTTTATAACTTTACAGTTACTCATCTGACATAATTTCTAACAGACATAGCATAATCAACAGTTATTATTTACAATATTTATAGTTAAATATGTAACAGAATACTGAAAGACCTCACCTCGAGAATTTTAAGTATATTTCACTTTGCACTTCATCCCTGAGGAGGAAGTCTTACTTTAACAAATGGAGATAGAGCAAACAAATGGCCCATTACTCTAATGCAAAAATATACAGTATTGCAGAATTGAGTTTAATAACAAAGGTGAGAGAAAAGGTTAAAGTAGTGTAATTTTAGTGTGAGAGCAATACTAAGGTGAGTAGGGAAAATAATATAAGATGGATGTGCAAAAAGCTTTGCTTGGGACAGTATTACTTTGGATTGAGCTGATATAAATCTAGAGTACTCTGAAAAGGATGACTGAAATAAGTGTTATACTGAGAGCTACTTTAAAATATCATCTGTTTACTTTAGAAGAATAAGACAAACAGTCAAATGTAAGACTAGCAGCTAGGCTGCAGGAAAAATTATCTAGTATTACAGCTTCCACTTACTCAAACTAAGCTTGAACAATTAGTAATGGTCCATTGGAAGCTCAGTCATTATCTGCTGTAATGACCCATCCTCTCCAGTACATTGGGGGTTGAGAGTTGCAGTGAAGTGCATTTGAAATGTAAAATGAAGTATTCTTGTAATACTCAAAGTGAAGTCTTCCAGTAGGACCCTACCACTTTCCTTACTGGAAGCAGCCAACCACGGTAAATGTTTACAAACCCTGTTGGACTTCCAGTGATGATGTGGAGATGAGTAGCTGTGTCTACCAGTTGCTCTGCCAGTAAATTGTTATTAATCTGTCAGGAATGTTAGAAATTTAGAAGTTACCTGTTATGTAATAATAACTCGAGAGGTACTGAACTGTACACTTAAAAAAACACCTAAACAAAACAAACAAAAACAAATAAAGATAAAGAATCTAGACATTAAGCAACTGTTGGAGGTAAAGGGAGATAATTAGGCAAACAATGATTAATTGATGGGGTTGATGGAAGCTCACTTAAAATATTTGCAGCTGAGAAATGAGAATGGAATACTGTGGTTTTAAAGTGATGGAATCAGAAGTCATATTTTGAAATAAAATAAATAGTTTGTAAGTTAGTATGTAACAGAAACAAGGTGGAAGAAAATAAGGATGACACAAGCCATGAACAGACATGAGGATGCTACTGAGTCATTGTAAAAATCGAATCCAGACTTACAAGATAAATAACATTTGCAGTTACTGAAATGGAGGACTTAAGGCAAAGGCAAGTAAATTTTGAAAACAGGGCACACTTGAGGAATATATAGGTTCATAGGTTGGTACTGGGCTATCTGCCCGAAGGCATATATTAGCCCAGCCACATTGTGCAGTATTCACCACCCCTTTAGTAGTTCCCTAGACCCTTGTACTAGCAGCTAGTACCCTTGGCCCCTATCTAGTAGTGCTGTTGGTGTGATCCCCAGTGTGAACTTTCTGTTACCCATCCACTCATCAAGGTTCCTCTTGAAGAGTGATAGTGAGGGGCTCTGTCATATGTAGATCGGGACCCGGTTCCATAGTAAGGGAAGTCTCTGTGAAGGGGATCTATCCCTCCAGCATGTTCTATTCATTGTTGTGTTGATGTTTATATCCCTAGAGCATGTAGCTCGAGTAGATTTGGTTTTGCTAAGATGGAGCATGTTCAACAATTCTGGGTTGGACATGGCTCTGTACGTTAGACAGAGATCGCCTCTGAGAAAGCGGTATGCAACAGAGAACAGTCTTAGCTTTTTCAATCGTGCTGCATAGGGCAACTGTTTGAGGCCAGTAATCCTCTTGGTTAGGTACCTCTGTGGTCTCTCCAGCTGCTGGAGATGTCTAGTCAGGTACATTCCAATTGGTGCATTGTACTCAATAATGGGTCTGATGAGGGAAGAGTAGAGGGGCACCATTACATCCTTAGATCTTGATGCAAACCCTTTTGTGATCAGATGGGTCACATAGAAGGATTTTTTAACCACTTTGGCAACATGGTTATCAAAGGAAAGCTGACTATCTACTTGGGTCCCTAGATCCCTTATTTCTTCTTCAGATTTGATAAACCATCAACATAATTGGATGCTACTTCCCACCTGGCCAAAACATCCCTCCACTAGAAAACCTCCTCAGCTGGTCTACCCACCATCTCCCCCAAGAAACTATCATCTTAGGTGATTTCAATATTGACTGGCAATCCTGTTCTGGCAACAATACAACCCATCATGTACACCTTCATGGCTTCACCCAACTAGTCCAGTCACCAACCAGGATAAATAAAAACTCCAGCAAGCACACTACCCAGGATTGGATACTAGTCAGTAAGAGCCCCCAGTCATATATAACAGGCTGCTTATCAGATAGCCTCAGTGATCACTCCCCAACATTCCTACTAAAAAATACCTATACCAAGCTAAACCTATCATCTACAGTCAAATACGTAAAAAACTAAACTTTAACCCACTCACATTCATCTCATCCCTCAAAGAATGACTGGCATCCTCTAAAGTACCTCAGTCTAGATGACGCAGTTGAATTTTTTAATACTATCTTCCTGAGCATCCTTAATTACCATGCCCCCATAAGATTTTCCAGAACCAAAGCACAACCCTCCCCATGGCTACAGAAAACCACTAAGTCAGAAATGAAAAACAGGGATAAAGCCTGGGAGCACTGGCGCAAAACCAAAACCTCCTCAACTAGACAGAAATTCCTAGAACTACGCAATAGAGTCAAAAAGCTAATAAAACAGGACAAATTCCAATACTACCAGTCTGCCCTAGACTCCTCACAACACAGCCCCAAACAATTCTGGTCCTCCATAAACTCCATCCTCTACCCAGGTAAAGTCAGTACCCCTCCTCCTAACATCCCTCACTCCTCAGAAAATATTGCTACCTCATTCAACACACACTTCACCCAAACCATACTATCACTAGCTAAACAACACAACCCCCCTCCCCTCCAACCCACACCTTCAACCAGTAATCTCCCCACTGCCTTCTCTTTTTCTCCTGTACCTACCTCCAACATAAAAAGCTCTTAACTAAACTTAAACCCACCAAATTAGCAGCAGACAACCTCCCAAGTGAATACCTACAAATCGCAGCTGATGCTCTGGCCTACCCAGTATCCATCTTGATTAACCAATCTCTGTCAGAAAGTTACAATTCGCACACTGTGGAAAGTATCACACATAATTCCCCTCCACAAAGGCGGACCCTCCGCAGAACTAATTACCGCCCCATAGCTATTCTCTCCCCACTCTCCAAAATACTAGAGAGATGCATACACTCTCAGGTCTCAGACTACCTACTTACTAACAACCTCATTTCCAGTACTCAACATGGTTTCTGACCAAACCATAGCACCACCACTGCCTTACTCTCCTTTACTAACACTATCCTTCAGCATAAAAACAATGGCTATCTCTCCTCTGCTACTTTCCTAGACCTATCTAAAGCATTTGACATGGTCCCACACAAATAACTTATCTCTGTCCTCAATAACCTATCCTTTTCACAATCAGTCACCAACTGGTTTCAGAGTTACCTGTCTGACCGCCAACAATCCGTTGTATGGCAGAATGACATATCTCCCCAACTACCTGTTTCCATAGGGGTTCCCCAAGGAACCATCCTTGGACCCCTACTCTTCTCAGTTTACACCAATAATCTAGCCTCTGCCACCAAACATGGCACACTCATACAATACGCAGATGACTCGACCATCATCTGCTCAGCCCAGTCCCTACCCAAACTGCAAAAAGTCACACAGGAAGCCTTTTCTTCTGTTGAAACATGGTTATCCTATGCCCAATTAATACTCAACCCAAACAAAACTAAACTACTCATCTTCCAACCCACCAAACATACTCAAAACAACTCTCACTTTAACATCACAGCAAAAGACAACACCACTATATATACAACTGAACACACCAAATTGCTAGGAGTGGAAATAGACAATAAACAAAAATTTGGCATTCACATATCCATGACCATAAAAAAAGTCCACAAAAAACTAGGAGCGTTATACAGAAATAAGCAATTTCTCACCAAAGCAGCAAAGATTTCAATAGCAAATTCCCACCTTATCTCCACCCTACTTTATGCCTCTCCAATATATACCAACCTAAGGCAATGTGATCTAAACAAGCTAGAGACCTGCTACAACAAAATCGCCAAATTCACCACAGGGGCATCCTACCATAGTCACCACTGTTTCTCACTTGCTGAACTGGGCTGGCTTGAACTCCCTCACCTCCTTCAGTGGTATCAACTCTCGCCCACAAACTAGTAAACCATCCACTAAATGTCCCATCCCTCCAGAATCTACTCCAACCCTATCGCACCACCAGACCACTAAGATCCAGCAACAAAAATCACTTGCAGATCACTAAAGCCAATAACTCTGCTGGTGAAGCACTATTCTCTTGCACCATAGCCAAATTATGGAACTCACTCCCACCCACAATTACCTCCGTACCATCATGCACCCACTTCAAAACTTTACTAAAAGCGCACCTAAAAACATGCTGGCTATGCCCTTGCAACTCCCACTCTAATATCATCCACCCCATCCAACCACTACCTTTCTCTCCACTCCACTAACTACCTTGATTATAGCAAGCTCAGATGCTCATAAGCCTAGTACTTATTATACAGCAGGAACTTCTCATTGTAACATTTGTTAAAGTCTGTTATGTACTTCACATATAAAGATTCTAGTTGTCTACTGATGTACTATGTTCTTCAGCTGTAAATATGTTGTAAGTAATTGCTATGTTAAATTGTTAATCGCTATGTAATCCAATGTAACTACTGTCTATTTATTTTACTGTGGAGCTTTTCTCCCCGGTCCTCCGCTGAAAATGGACCTACGTCCAGTCGGACACTCCCGGTCAACAAATTTAAATAAATAAATAAATAAATAAATAAATAAATAAAATTTCAGGGGATTACCTCCTATGTTGTAGTTTGCAGGTACTCTGTTTTTTCCAAAGGGGATTACTACGCATTTTTTTGCATTTAGCTTGAGACCATGGCGTTGACAGCATGCATCAGTCTCATTTAAGCCCTTCTGGAGGATCTCCATGTCAGCCAGAGACTCTATTATAGCACCCAGTTTGCAGTTGTCCACAAACTTAGTCAGCCACAGCCCTTCCGTGCTTGCCTGTACTTCTGAGAAGTATATGCCAAATAGGAGGGGCCCCAGGACAGAGCCCTGAGGCACACCACTCGTTACTGGTCTGGATTTGGACATAGATCCCGCTACTCTTGCTTTATGGGATCTGTCTGAAAGCCAGTTTGCGATCCATCTTGTGACGTAAGGGTTTATGCCCAGGCTGGTGAGTTTATCAATAATACCTGAATGGGGAATGGTGTCAAATGCTTTAGCAAGGTCAAGGTAAGCCATGTGTACCTCCTTTCCCTTATCTATAGCCTGAGTAACTGTCTCAAAGAAATCCACCAGGGTCAGGAGGCATGATCTGCCCTTGACAAAGCCGAACTGTGTAGGGTCCAGCGACCAGAGGTTCCCAATCTCTCCATTTATGAGTTCCATAATGATTCGCTCCATAGCCTTACAGATCAGACTGGTCAGGCTTATTGGTCGGTAGTTCCCAGGGTTAGTTGTGGCCCCACCCTTTTGTAGCAGGACCACCGTTGCCGTGCGCCATTCTTTGGGCACATATCCTGTGGAGAGGCTGAGACTGAACATGGTATTAAGATGCAGGGTTAATTTCTTTTGAAGCTCACGTATGACACAGCCTGGGACACCATCTGGTCCCATGGAGGCAGTGTTTTTAGCTTTAGATAGAGCCTTGTTAACCAACGTATCAGTAATAATTGGACTTACACAATCCCCTGGAATGGTAATAGGCCCTGTAGGTGGTAAGGGGGGGGGGTGAATTTGCACTGAACCTGTCAGCCAAGATGTTGGCAATGTCAGAAGCGTCAGTGTATTGTGTTCCATTTTGTACTAGCTCAGAACAGACCTGAGCATTGCCATTTAGGTTTTTGACGTAGCCATAGAAGGCATTCTTTGACTGGGGGAGGTGGAGGGGTGAGGATGTCCAAGGTTATCAGTTTGTGGTCGGATCTGACCAAGGAGGGAATGATAACGGGTGTGGTACAATGGGCACCCATATTTGTGATGATTAAATCCAATATGTTGTCCCCTCTAGTGGATTATTGAGTATCTGAAAAGGAAGAAGGGCAGGATTGTGAGGCCTTTGAGCAAGAATAATAAGGCAACTTGAGCTGGAATCTTGTACATATATACCAGATGTAACAAAGAAGAAAAAGGAAAAGAATGCAGGCAGTATGCAGGGGCAACTTTATTATTCATTTATTTCATTTTTCCTTTATTATTTCTTTTTTCCTTTATTATTACTATAGGCTTGGAACTCCTTATCACTATCCATAAAGTCAATACCCTCCCTCTCATCCTTCAAAACCATTCTGAAAGAATTTGTGGCCAAAGGCAAGCTCTGTTCTTGCTCAAGGCCAGTATAAAGTATATTCCTAAACATGAACAAGTACCTATTCATACCTTACACCTCCTTACTACCCCTTCTTCACTCACTTCCTTACTTTATTCATTTTCTCTCCCCCTTGGATTTCTCTCTAAATATACTATAAGCATGCTTTTCTCTCACTTTGTATTGCAATTCCTGTTGTATTATACTAACTTACCTTTACTTTCTCTATAAACTTGCAAAGATTTCTCTTAACTATTAAATCATTGTCATATAACTTGCATCTATTCGTAACCAATCTTTTCCTATTATGTCTAATTTGGTATAATTATTTAAGCTGTATTTGTTTTTTGTATTATTTTTATAGATTGTAAAATTATTATTATTAAAATGTTTTGTAATACTTTGGAGCTTTTCTCCCCAAGCATTCACTGAAAATGGATTTCTACCAAGTCAGAATTTACCAGTAATCAAAAGTCAATAAATAAATAAATAAATACATTTACTGACTAGAATAGTCCCACTAGGCTAGTAGTCTGCAAGTAGAAACTCAAGTTCAAAGAATTTGTGTACCTGTTTGACTGGGGAAGATGAAACAAGTGAGATATAAACTGGTGGGATTTGAAAATGATAAGATGCTGATTGGGGAAGAAGTATAAAATTCATGATAAACAATGCACATTTTGACAATAATAATTATACTTCTTATATTTCATGACAAACAGTTCAAATTTATGAAGGCTATGAGAGAACACCAACTGAGAAAGTTGTAGTTCTGGATGTTTTAAGCATCCACAATTGAGGTGTACTTTCCAGGTAGACTTACATATTTTACAGATTTGCAGAGTGCTTTGCTGTCTAATTATGTGCATTTTCCTAAATGATATAAGGAACTAACTATAGAAGTAAAAAACAATGGCATTAATAGGGCCAATGAGAAATGAAGAAGCAAAGCTACTTTGAACAGAATAAGAATGTTTAGAAATTCAGAATGAAGCCCTGAGGCCTTTTACAGCATGTATGGGACAGAAAGCCACACATACTGCAGCAAAGCAAACTGGATAATATGAAGGTTGACATTAATATGCTTATTGTACTGTTAAGCAACTGATTCTCTTCAAGTGAAATGTGTGAACAGACCAAAGTTGTAGCTATACTAGATAAAAGGTGTAAGCAGTTGTGCAGAGTGGTGTTGGTGTTGCTGGGGATTCCCTCATTTGCACTGGCTGTCTAATATGATATATGACAAGTCAGACATGTGACTATTATTTGTTTATGCTTTATTGATTTACTATTACTAGGCCAACAAACTCTTTTCAATGGTGACTTGAGATAGTGCTCACACTGAGATGGTACTCACCCTGAGAAAGGGATGTCTGGGCAGGGCACCAGGGAACTTCCCCTACTCTTGGTAGTCAGGGGAAGAGTTTGCGTGTTACACATATTGACTTCCTGTTTCCTGTCCAGGCATGGAATCAGCCAGGAGGAACAGGGAGAAAACATGGCTGATTTAGCTTTTGCTGAAACTGGAGTGAAAGTTGCTGAAAATATAGTTGAAATGGTATAATCACTACCAGAAGTTTTTTTCTGATGATGTGGGTGCACAAAAAACAGTGACATTGGAGGAAAAGGGGATTGTAGATGAGACAGAGATGAATTTAGAGGAAAACCTTCAGAGGAGATTGTTTGAAGGAGAGACAGTTACCTCTGAGAAATGCATAATTACAATCCTCCAATTGGGGTGGGGTGGGGTGCAGGATGATTATTTGGAAGAAATTGTAAACCAAAGTGAAACAGAAAATGGAGCAGCAATTTCATGGAGTGACATTATGGAAAAAAATAGAAGAAAAAAAGGAGAAGAAGAAACTACCAAAAAATATTCCTGAGACAAATAATTATGTACAAACTGTTGGAGAAGGAAGGAAGAAGAAAGAAGAAATACAAGAAACAAAAAGAAGTATATGGTACATGTGAGCAGTAAAAAAGAATGTTTGCACATGTATAAGGTTTGGGACTCATAGCACCTCTGGGTGTCAAAGCAAAAGAGGTAAGAGCATTTATTTTAATTAATAAAGAAACTTTTTGTGATTTGATATTTGATTCTGGACAGGCCATGGAAAAATTTTTAGGTGCATATGAACAAAAGAAAAATATTTATCCATGGTCAAAATATGTGGTGCAAGCTTTTTACAGATAAACAAAAAAAGTCTAATGATCCAATTTAGAAGTGAAGTTGAAGCAAAAGAACTGAAAGAACATGTGTTAACTATATGTGAAGAAGTAATGGACACTGCAGACATATATGATGAAACAGGACTATGGACTGAGGGATGGGAATGTGGAGTAATACTAAAAAAGGAAAATGATAATGTTAAGCATGTGCCAATATTATTAATGTACAGGGTAATGGGGCTTTGTGAAATGCAGGGGTCAGTCAAAGAGTTGTTATTTCTGTGGAAAAATGATCATTTAATCCATGGGATAAAAAAGGTGTTATTTATGTGTTAAAACAAGGCATAATGCAAAAACAATTATTTAAACTGCAAAAAAATGTGCAAATACTGGTCATTCATGGCTAGAATATGAAATGAATGCGCAAGAAAATGAAAATGAAGTTATACAGGCGAAAGCGATAGAAGAATGCATTATACAAGAACATTTACAAAATGATGTGACTGATAAAGAGATTGTACATGAAGTTGAAGAAAGTAACAAGGGTAAAGAAACAGAGGAGACAAGTGATAAAGAAGCTGATTGGAGTACAGTAAGAAATAAAAATAATTTGATAGGGAAAAGAGTTAAAGAAAGGGAAAGAAAATTAAAAAATAGAATGCTTAGAGAAAATAAAGGAAAGGGATAAAAATGTTATTTATACTAACTGTTCTTAAAAGCTGAACATAGCTTTAAATGTGAACAGTATGAAAAATCTTAAGAGGAGAATAGGTATATTACAACGGTGTGCTGCAGTAGATGCACATATTGTTTTAGAAGATATCAGATTATTAACAGAGGAAGAAAGAACACAAACTGAAAAACTTTGGAATGGTGTGGTAGTTTGGAACATGGAGAGAGAAACATGCTCGGGCATATGTATATTATGTCAAGAAAGCATTAAAATATTAGATGTAACCAGAGTGGAACTAGGATGAATTATGGTATTAGACTTGAGATGGAAAAATATGTGTATATAATTATAACTTTCTATGCATATGTAACAAAAAAGAGAGAGAAATGATTCTTAAAAGTATTCTTGAATATGTTTATGTAAATTTGGACATTATAGTGGTGGCTGATTTTAATTGTAATTTAAGAAAAAATAAGAGCAATTGTAATGTTAAAATAGTTAATGAAATTATGAGAAGTGGAAAGTTAAGTGTATGGGAGAATAACCACTGAACCTACAAAAGGAATGAAAGTAGGACAGAAATTGATTATTTTTTAATATCTAATAATTTAAAAATTAAAGAAAAAGGAATTAAGTATGCTAAATTTTCAGATCATGTGGTTATATGGGTTAAAGTACAGGAAATGAAGAATATATAAGAACAGGAAAAGAAATAAAGAGAATTAATGAAAAGGAATTAGATTTAGAAGAGAAAATAAGAATTTAAGGAATTATGGAAAAATCATATAAATATGAGAAAGTTTATGCAAATTGGACTGCTCAATGGCTTAATTTAAAAGATAAATATAAAAAAGTGTTTTAGAATGTATAAGGAAGAAAAGAAGAAAAGAAAAAGAAAGATATAAAATATTTAGCCAAGAAACATTCAGAGACTTATTAGACAAAAAACTTTCCTTTTATGAAAAAGAAAGAGAGATGTATAAAATGAATCAAATTAAAATTAACAAATTGTTATATAAACAAAAACTATTACTTACAAGGAAGGAAAGAAGAGCCAACACTATACTTGAGTAAAATATTAAAAGAAAGAAAAATAATAAGAGAATTAAAGAATAAGGAAAGTAAGCAAAAAAGACAGCAATAAGGAATATATTAAATATTAAATAACATGCACTGGAATTATTTGGTAAAAAAGAAGAAATGATAGAACAAATATATAAAGGTGAAGAATTAAATAACAAAGAGAATAAGTATTTAGAACAAAGAATAACTATGAAAGAGTTGAATGAAATTCTAAAATATATTAATATGAATTCTTGAATTCTGTAATAGGACTGGACAGAACTGCATAAAGAGATGAAGGAGTGGCAAAAATAATTATATAGATGTTATGAATGAATGGTTAGAAACTGGAATTAAAGAAAAAGAGATATGTACAGGAGTTATAAAATTTATATTTAAAAAAGAAAATAAAGAGGAGAGAAAAATTTGGAGACCTATAACATTGAATAATACAGATTATAATTTTTTATGAGAATAATAACAAAAAGGTTATAAAAATGGAAAGAATATATGGCCAAAATGTATTTGGAAGAAAAGGAAAAGGAAGCCAAGTGTTATTATGGATAATCATAAATAAAAATGTAGACGTGAAGGCTATGATAGGGGATATAAATAAAGCCTATGATGATATTAAATATAAATCATTATGGGAAATTTTGCAGGCATATAATGTAAGCAAAAATATTACAAGTAATAAAATCTGTTTATGAAAGGAACTATGTGAAACTAAATATAAATGGCTGGATTGAGGAAGAAATAAAAACAGAATGTAGCATAAAGCAGGGCTTCCCAGCTAGTAGTGTAATCTTCTCATTAGATGTGAATGTAATAGTGAAGGAAATTAATAAAATGTCAAGTAGTGGTGGATACAAAATGATGAAGGAAGCACAGTTGCCAATAATATATACTTATGCAGATGATATTGCACTAATTGTTAAAAATAAAGTATGGATGCAAGAAGTAAATGAAAAATTAAGTATAATAAAAAAATAATTGGTTTAAGCATAAATAAAGAGAAAAGTAAAGTATTTGGTTTTGAAGGTATGATAGGAGGTATTGAGTTCAATTAAAAATATATAGATATATTAGGAATAATATTTAGAAGGAATGAATACAGGCAACAATGGGATAATGTACTCAAAGAAGTAAAGGATATGACTATTTTATGCAAATCATGTAGATTTTCATATAGAAAAAAGCACACTTGTTGAACACCATGGTAATAGGAAAAATTGCTTATATTGCTAACATGTATATAATTCCTATTGCATATGAAAAGGAACTAATGATAATTATATTTTTATTTATATGGAGCTCTAGACTGAATCCAGTCAAGAGAGGGATTCTATATATGAAAGAAGAGCAATGAGGCTTGGGTTTAACAAACCCAATACTACATGCAGCATCTTTAATTCTATATAAGGTATTAAAAGGAATTATGAAGGAAAATACAAACTTGATATAAATGATACTATATTATAAATACAAAGAATTGTGGGAAGGAATGGAAATTAAAAAAAGAAGTAAAAGCAATGCGAATGAAGAAATGAAAGAGTACCAAAACAAAATTGTATTATGTAGAAAGGAATGGCACTTAAATATTATGAAATCATTGTATTGCATTGACCATGGAAAGATTTAGAAATAGATAAGAAAAAAGTCATAATGTTGAGATATAATAACTATAAAAAGATTAAAGAATGTAATGATTTTCATGGAGATTGTCTATTAGAAAACTTCCAATTAAGGCAAATATGCTACACAAGAAAAAGCAAGATAGAATATATAATAAATGTGGAGAGTTTGAGACTACTGAGCATGTGTTTTTGAAATGTGAAAGAGTTAATAATTTGTGGCAAGAAATATGTAGAAGTAATAGGGTGAAATGTTGTTAAAATTTGAGCAAATAAATATAGACATAATAGAATTTCTTTATTATGGTGCATGAAAACAGGAAGAAGTGAAAAAAATGGACAGAGTAATATTTTATATTTCATGGACTATATGGAACAGGAGACTAAATGAAATCAAAGACAATGGAACATGGACTTTGACAAAGATTCTGGAGAAAATGTTTTAGTTGTGGATAAAATAGTGGGAGGAATGCTTAAATTGAAGTTTATAATGTATGGAGATTTAGATGTAATTACTCAAATAATATGCAGTTTTTGTAGAAAATGTAAGGAATTTGGGTGCTTCTGGTTTGAATATCCCACATTAGAAAAGAAAAGAACAAATGAATAAGAAAGCTCAGAAGAAAGACCAACAGTAGAAAATATTACCACAGATGATGTTGAAAGAGAAGGTGATATGGTGGGTGGAGATACCGAAGAAAAGTTAACAATGAAGAGGTAGTTAGAAGGAAATAATTCAAAGAGAGATTATTAATAAACAGGAAAAGAATAGATTTGCAACTTTAGAAAGTAAAAAGGAAGAAGAGGTAGAAATGTAGACAGGAGAATAACAAGCACAAGGTAAAATCAATTGGTGGGAGAAGGAAAAGAAAAAAGTAGGATTTGGAAGTAAAACACTTTCAAAAAGGAAAAGCATAATATAGGAAATTAACATTAAATGTGAATAGCATTAGAAATTATATAAGGTGTTTTGTGGCGGTGGAATGGGGTAAAAATATATTTTATTGCTTACTAGATAACAGATGTAAAAAGAAAGAAAGAATAAAATGGGAACAAATACAGACAGTATGATGGGAATCTCTTTTTTACTTATTTTATTTTCCTTAATTGACCAGGTTAGCTCCAATAAGCTAGTATCACCTTTTCAGGGGATACCCAAGGTGCTATTTACACTACTAGGAAAAATTCAGCCAGAGGATTGGGGATCTTCCCTTATTCTTTTTAATAGGTGCCATGTGATCTTTTCCATTTACCTGAGCTACTACCAGCTCAAGCAGATGGGAACTTAGTTTAACATCTCATCCAAATGACAAGACACTTAGTAGTGCAGCATCCCCATTATGCTGCAGTGCAGTGTCAGCAATCAATTTTCCTGGTGTGAAAACAGCCTTCTGTACCAAAGAGAAGTGTGCTACTTATGCCACCACTGACACTAATAAATGTTTGGCCAGTAGGAAATGAGACATGTTTTGGAATAGGAATTTTTATAAAAATGAAGAAATAAGAATTATATAACAACAGTAGTACCAAGAAGGGTAGTGTATGTGTTCATAGGTAGGTACTAGGCTATCAGCTCAAGGGCCTAAGTAAGCCTAGCCAACAAGGTTCCATGGCTTACGCCACCCAAGAAAGTTAATTTCCTGTGTCCCTGTCGAGCAGAGCCACAGAAGTGATCCTGGGGTGTATTTCCTATTTCCCATCCTCTCATCAAGATTTTTCTTGAAGAATGCTAATGAGGAACTTTGCTTGACATAGATGGGTAGCTTGTTCCAGAGTATAGGAAGTCTCTGGGACAGGAATCTATCCCTCCAGCATGTCCTGTTTATTGTGGTGACAAGGTTTAGGTCCCTAGAGCGTGTAGCTTGGAGGGATTGGGATTTCTTTAGGTTAGCATGTCCAATAGCTCTGGGTTTAACATAGCATTATATGTCAGGCAGAGATGTCCTCGGAGTAGACAATAGGCTACAGAATAAAGCTGGAAATTTTTGAGATGGTCAGTGTAGGGCAGCTGTTTGAGGCCAGTGATCCTCTTTGTGAGGTACTTCTGTGGCCTTTCCAGCTGCTGCAGATGTCTTGTGAGGTACATTCCAAAAGGGGCATTGTACTCTATAATGGGTGTTATGAGAATAAGACAAAAATGTATAAGATTAAAAGTGATTTATGCACATATTAATATGACAGGGAGAAAACAGTTGTTTGAAGAAATGAAAACATTTATGTTAGCATATATGTCAATGGTATTAGAAATAACTGTAACCTGAGGAAAGAAAGAAAAAATAACAGGGTATTAAGATATTAAGGAAATTAATAAAGTGTGGAGCTTTAAAAGTAGGAAAGAATACAGAATGGACATATAAAAGGAAATTTTTAGGACTGAAATTGATTATATAGTTTACTCTAATGACATGAAAGAAATAATGGGGAGAGTACAGATGTCAGAGTATTCAAATCATAGAGCAGAATGGGCAAGAATAAGGGAACAGCAAAATAATAAAGGAGGGAAAAGAGATAAAGAAATTAACAGCAAAGTTTAAAATGTAGGAAGAAATTATAAGAGAGAAAGAAATATGGAAATATCATGGCAATAATACAATTTTATAAAAATTGAACACAATGGTAGGGAATGTATAAGCAGAAATATAAAAATATATTTTGAAGTGGAAAGAAGAGTGAAAAAAGAGAAAATATGAAATATTAAGAAATTTTACAGAATTATGAGAAAGAGATAGAACAAGGAACTAAGAATGTTGTTTAGGCAAAGATTTTTCTTCTGAAAGAAAAAGGAAAGGAAAGAAAGAAGAGGTTCTGCTTATTTAGAAAACAAAGTAAACAAGAAAAGTAAGACTGGATGCCATTTTAGATGGCATAGGAGATGTACAATGCAATACAAACAATAATATATGGAGGTGGTAGAGAAAGTTGTTGATGAAATGTATGGATAAGAAGAACAGAAAGTGAAAAATATCTGAAAATGTATTTTTTTAATTATATAACAATGGAAAAATAGAGAAGGTGATAAAAGAATGTAGGACTGAATCAGTACCAGGATTGGGTGGTATTGTTTATGAGTATTATAAGGAAATTAATAAAGATCAAAGAGAAGGTTTTGAAAAAAATATTCAGTTAATGTATGAATGAATGCATAATGGAAGAAGACGTGGTGAACTGATAACATTTATATGGAAAAAAGTATGAAAGGAAAGATATAAAAATTGGAGGCCTGTAACACTATGCGATACTGACTATAACAAATTTACAAAAATACCACAAAAAAGATGGGGAAAGTAGGAGAGAGTATACATGGTATAATAGGAAGTGAGGTAAAAGAAATGTTAGTTATAGGAAAAGAAGTAGTGGAGATGGTACTGAAAGGAAAAAAGAAGTAAGACTGATACCGTGTGATGTAACTAAAGCCTTTGGTAAAATGAGCTATGAAGTAATGTGGCAAATTTTTAGAGGCATATTGTATAGGACAAAAATATTAATGTAATAAAGAAGTGTTATGAAAATTTATAAGTAAAAGTTATGATAAATTGATGGATGGGAAAAAAGTATTAACAGGAGTAAAGCAGGGATACCCAATGAGTATCTGATTATTTGTATTATTAATGAATGCATGCAATACTACAGGCATGTATGTATGAAATGAGGGAGACAAGATGTGAGATGGAAGGAATTGTTATAATGCCAGTATGTATGTATGACATATGCAGATTATTTATTTCTAATAACAAAAAAGGATGGAAAAGTGAGTTTGTAATAAGGACTGAAAAGCTGTTAAAAAGTTAATCTTCAGTTAAACAAAATGAAGTATAAGGGATTAGATGAGACAAAAATGGAATATATTTCACAAGACAGGAAATAAAAATTTTGGGAATGATATTTGGTGAGTATGAAAGTGTAATAAGTCAATGGAGAGAGATACTGGAACAAATAAAAATAGCTTGTTAGAAAAGACATATATGTTAAAAACTTATGTACTAGGAAAAGTAGCATATTTATGGGATTCCCACTCAAATGGAAAAGAGTTACTAGAGATTTTTAGCTTTATTTGGGGCTCAAGACTGAACCTGATGAGAACAGTGATATATTTTATAAAAATAAGAAGCTGGTTTGAATTTAAATAAGTAGTAGAGATGATACTGCATCTATGCTTTTATTTTGGTAATGCAAAAGTAGAAGAAAGACAAAAATACATTATACGTAAGATGCTATATGAAAATATAAAAATGTATGGGAAGAAAAAAACAGGGAAAAGGGAAGAAAAATGACAAGACAGAAGAAAATGAATATGAGAATAAAATTAAATTATTGAAGTTAAAGGTAAGTGTGGTTGGTGGGAAAATAATTGTATAATATGATTTTAGAAAAAAGTGTTGGTGTACCATGGAAAGAATTACAAAACGATAAAAAGCAATAAAACACAGAAGGAAAAAGGATTGACAATTTTTATGAAGCTGAGGATTTTTTGAGGAAAATTTTATTACACAAGTTACTGGTGAAAGGAAATATGAAATATAAGGTGATTGAGGAAAGGAAATGTGGTGAATTTAGTGAAGAGGAAACCACAAAACATTGTTTTTTTTGGATTGCAAAAAGAAGAAAGAATTTGGAGAAAAGTTTAAAAATTAATATAGATAGGTAGGATTTAAATCCATAAATATGAATATGATATTATATGAGAAGTATCAAGAAATGTGATTTTGAGAAATGGGATAAAGTACTGTTTGTGACAATATCAGTGATGTGGGAGAAAATGATGTGAGAGTTTGTTATATAACAGGAAAATGGAAGAGAATGATATATTTGCAGAAATAAGAAGGTGGGGATAGAGAGTAAATATAAGAGAAGAAAAAATGAAAGATATACAATTGTTTAATTAAGTTCTTTTGTGTTAATTGTAAATTAAGTTCAAATTTAAAAAATGAAAATGTAAATAATTGATTTAAAGTACAGTGGCATAAAATGAGTATAAATGTTAAGAAAGCACCGCTGTTCTCTCTCTCTCTCTTTTTTGTTTTGATAAGTGACATGAGAATTTTGCATCCACTTCAGCTACTATCAAGTCCGGCAGATAGAACTATTGTCTCATAGGAAGGATGGCACACTCTGGTGTGCAACACCCTTATGCTGAACTGCAGTGTCAGTGCTGAAAAATTAATCCAAGCACCTGTGTAGGAACGGAGCCTTATGATCTTCTAGTGCCGAGGGCAAGCATACTACTTGAAGAGCCACTGACACACTAACTGAATATATAAAGTTACGACATCCTTTAAATATTTTCAAAGTTATTAGAATAAACATTTGGAGGCATTTAAAGCAAATATGATACAGGGACAGAAAGATGTTCATATTGCAAAATGAGTAAAGTGAAGATGGACATTAAAGAGTTGTTTTAAACTTCATACTAGTTAATGTATTTGTTGCGCTGATAGCCGGGTTAGCAGACACTACCTGAATGAAAAATTAAACAATGTTAAGTTAATATGAATGATAAGAAGTTCTTTAAATACTTAGAAACATTTGGGAAGGAGCAACTGATAGGGGAAGGTAATGTGTCACCTACTCATTTTTAGTTATTATCATTTGATAATAAATCAGATCAATTTGTCTTAATTTTGTCATTTTTTCCAGCGATTTTTTAGAATTGTCCTATTTTTGTCAAAGTTATGATGGTTAATCAGTTTATATCTGTCATAAAGCTCATCCAGACTCTGCTACACTTTGCTGTGAAGGAAAGGTTAGTTTGCTGTTATTTTTTTGTATTTCTGTATTGCCTTTCTATATTTTGAATACTGTAGTTTGTTTTCTTTACCTTGTGTTTTGCTTGCATTCTGTTTTAACAGCATATTAAAACTTCAAAAGAGACCACAACTCTCTCTGTTTTTCAGAATTGTCCTATTTTTGTCAAAGTTATGATGGTTAATCAGTTTATATCTGTCATAAAGCTCATCCAGACTCTGCTACACTTTGCTGTGAAGGAAAGGTTAGTTTGCTGTTATTTTTTTGTATTTCTGTATTGCCTTTCTATATTTTGAATACTGTAGTTTGTTTTCTTTACCTTGTGTTTTGCTTGCATTCTGTTTTAACAGCATATTAAAACTTCAAAAGAGACCACAGCTCTCTCTGTTCTGAGTCAGGCAGAATTTTTCCCACCCTCCCACCCATTTAAGTTGTCTTGTTAAATACCACTGTCTTTCTAGTTGCCCGCCTCTTATGTTAATCTGACCATATATCTCATTTCTCTCTACTTTCACTGGCTTATGTGAGTAATCACAAAACCATCACTTTTGAAATCCCACCCCTTCAATTATTTAAATTTATTGGCCATCCTACAGTATTTCATAGTACCAAAATACAAAAGTAACCACCCCTTTCAGTCCATCTTGCTGTTTTAAAAATAGTAACTCTCCACTAAACCTTAACTTTTAAACAGGTAAAACTCAAGTTACCTACTTTCATATCTAACTTCTCTAGTGCACACTGCAGAGTGCATTCTTTTCAATCTTACCTTTAAGCATCCCTGTTACTAGCACTTTCTCTAATACCTAAAAGATCATCTCTACTTGACTCCAAGTAGACTTTTCTCTATCTGTTAAACCTAGCACTTGCTCCTACAGTACTTATTACCTTGATACGGCACTCTTATAGATAGCACCCCAAAAGGCAAACCCCCATTTCTCGGTCACCCACGTCCCCGAATCTCTTTTAAAGTTTTTGTCTAGTCCTTCTAGCATGTCGAGGGATCAGTTGCTAGTGTCCTCTCCTGCTCAGCTGGTGAACCTGGGAATATTGAGGCAATGTTACAATTGCCTCATGTACACAGACAACCCTCTCCTCCTCCCACAAAACACAAATACATGCGAGAGATGCAACTATACGGCCAAACTGGAGGCTGAGCTCTCTCAACATAGGACTGGCAAGACCAGTCAGGAGGAGAAGGTTACCACACACACTATAGACCCAGTCTCACATAGTACCATCACAACCTCAAATCATACACATAAACACACAAAGACATACTCGGCTCTGATCAAAAATCTACCAAAACAGCAGAGGCCACCAAAGCAGACACCCAAACAACCACCACCTCAGAACACAACACCTGCAACACATAGACCTCACAGTCAGAGTGTCAAACAGTCACAGCCCTTAAGGCCAAACACAATGCCAGACACACTAGTCATTGGTGACTCCATAGTCAGACACACTGACGTCCCGCCACCAGACTGAGTAAGGAGAAGGTCACAGTAAGCTGCCTGTCGGGCGCTAGAATCCGCCACATAACGCAAGCACTCAGGTCTCTCAACAGCAGGTACAAATACGACTCAGTCATTGTCCACGCTGGTGTAAACGACCTGAGACGCACCTCCTTGAACTACATGAAAAGAGACATTGAGGAGCTCTCTGATTATGTAGCCCAGGCAGGTATGACCCTGACCTTGAGCAGTATCCTACCTTCACCAAGAATGATGCCACAATACAGAGATAAGATGATCAGCTTTAACAATTGGCTTAAACTCTGGTGTCATTCAAAGGGGATCCAATGTCTGTCTGCCTGGGATGACATGCTGGACAAGCCACGCTGCTTTGCAAGGGACGGCTTGCACCTGTCACCCTGGGATTCCGGATATTGGCAAAGGCTCTTGCCACCCCATAGTGCCTTTTTAGGCAAGGCTCAAATTCTAAACCTACCACCCTAGAACACAAAAAGGAAAAAAACTAAGGGTAATGCTGCTCAATGCCAGAAGTCTAAATCTCAAAATGCACGCACTCGAGGCCCTTCTCAGTATGGAGAACATCGATGTCTGTGCAGTGACAGAAACCTGGTTCAAGGCTCCTGAGAGCACCCCAGCACTATCAGGTTTTACCTCTTATCATGCGTTCCGGCCCCAAAATCCGGACAATACCAAGAAAGGAGGGGTATCCATATTCATCAAGGACACCCACACCTCAAGACTGGTGGCAATGCACGATGCATCGGAGACCATCCAGGTGCAATTAACCATAGGCAAGACTGCTCTGCAAATTGTAGCATGTTACAGGCCACCCTCACAAACTCAGGAACCTCACATGGCCTTCCTGAAAACACTAGAGGGATAAATGTATCACCAAACACCATCATACTAGGTGACTTCAATTACCCTAATATAGACTGGGAACACTACTCAAGCCCAAACACCCTAGCCCAAAAGTTCCTGGAATTCATAAACTCAAATGCCATGGAACAACTAGTCACCATCCCCACAAGAGGAGAAAACATACTTGATCTCATCATCACGAACATGGGAGCACAATGTTCAACACCGGAAGTATACCCTCACTGGTGAGATCAGATCACAAACTAATCTCGCTGGAGGTCCTCATCCCACCCCTACCTGAAATAAAAAAGACCACAGTAAAGAACTTCTCGAAAGCCGACTTCACACTTCTAAAGACTAGTGTGGTCTCCTTTAAGGCCCCCGAGCGGGAAAACAGTACTCAAGCTGCTGAATCACTTACAAATGCCTTCTACCAGCACCTGCAGGACTGCATGGATAAGGCAATCCCAAGCAAAACAAAGACTCTTTGTACCAAAGGCAAGCATCCAGTTTGGTGGACCCCAGCCATAAACAAACTCTACAACAAAAGGAGGAAGCTACTACAAGATAGAGCAAAATCCTTAAAAGGTAAGACACCCTTGATCACTATAAGTAAAAACTAAGAGCTCTCATAAAATCATCCAAAGCAAATTTTGAGAGAAAAATAGCTAAAGACTCAAAAGACAATCATAAGGCCTTCTTTAGCTATGTTAGAAACCTGGGAGGAAACTCCCAGATATGCTCAGAACTAGTTCAAAATGATGTGAAGATTACTGATCCTACAGACATTGCCAACATACTGGCTGACAGGTTCAGTGCAAACTTCTCCCCCCCCCAAAAAGAGAGATAACTATAACAAACAATTGAAGCCCCCCAAACAACTCCCACACCCAAGTCAGAAATGCTCTCTCCCAAGCAAAAACACAGCATCCATGGGACCTGATGGTGTCCCCGGCTGTGTGCTCCACGAACTCAACGAGGAATTAAACCCACAGCTAGGACAGCTGTTTAATCATAGTCTTACCTCTGGCTACGTACCCAGGGAGTGGCGCACTGCAACTGTGGTCCCACTTCACAAAGACGGTGCCTCAACCGACCCTGGAAATTACCGGCCCATTAGCTTGACAAGCCTTATCTGCAAAGCCATGGAGAGGATCATAATGGACCTCATAAATAAAGACATAGGGAATTTGCATACTTTGGATCCATCCCAGTTTGGCTTTGTCAAAGGCAGATCATGCCTTCTAAACTTGGTTGACTTTTTCGAAACAGTCACCAAAGCCATTGATGAGGGAAAGGCAGTCCATACAGCCTACCTCGATCTGGCGAAGGCCTTCGATACAATACCCCACTCGGGTATCATTGAAAAACTCATCAGCTTAAATGTTAACCCATATATCACAAGATGGGTTGCAAACTGGCTGAGTGACAGAACCCACAGGGTCAGAGTTGCTGGCGCCATGTCAGACTCAAAGCCTGTCACAAGTGGTGTACCACAGGGCTCAGTCCTGGGCCCACTCTTGTTTGGCATCTACTTTTCCGAAGTACAAGCAAACACAGGAGGGTTATGGCTGACAAAGTTTGCAGATGACTGCAAACTGGGCCATAGTAGAAAACACATCTGACACAGATATCCTTCAGAAGGGTCTCACAGAAATGGATAACTGGTGCCAGAGCCATGGCCTAAAGTTAAATGCCAAAAATGCATAGTCATACCCTTCGGGAAAAACAAGGTTACCCCTAGCTACCAAATAGGTGGCAATCCACTGAGCACAGAAGAAGTTATCAGGGACCTGGGGACCCAGGTTGATAGTAGTCTGTCATTCGACACCCATGTAGCTAAAGTAGTTAGGAAGACCTTCTACATTGCCCACCTTATCATGAAGGGATTCTCATCTAGATCAAGGGAGGTCATAGTCTCCCTATACTCATCACTCATCAGACCAATGATTGAGTACAATGCCCCATTCGGAATGTATCTGACCCGACACTTGCAGCAGCTGGAGAGGCCACAAAAGTTCCTCACCAAAAGGATAAAGGGTCTCAAACATCTGTCCTATGCTGCCCGACTGAAAGAACTCCAGCTCTATTCAGTCGCCACCGCTTGCTCAGAGGTGACCTTTGCCTAACATACAAGGCCATGTCAAACCCAGATTTGATGAATATGCTTCACCTCAAAAAATCTAGATCTGTCAGAGCCACAAGGGCGGGAGACTTAAACCTCGACACGACTATTAATAGGACGTGCTGGAGGGATAGATTCATCACCCAAAGACTCCCTATGCTGTGGAATAAAATCCCGGTATATGTGAGGCAGAGCACCTCGCTGGCCTTGTTCAAGAGAAATCTTGACCAATGGATGGGAGATCGTAGATATACCCCAGGGATTACCTCAGTGTCACTGCTCGACAGAGGCACAGCAAAATAATGGGTATAGTTCCCCATACTAAAGGGGTGGCGTAAGCCACAAAACTATGGGCTAGGCTTGTAAATGCCCTCGGGCAGATAGCCTAGTTTGAACCTATGAACCTATGAACCTATAAATAGTCCCATGATATGTTTATTGCAGATGGTGAAGTTGTCTGGTCCACAGCAATGGTTATACTTTAAGAAGGAAATTAATTAAATAAACAAATAAACAAACAAATAAATAAATAAGTAAGATGGAGCAAACATTATGGGCCAGATTCTATAAAGTTCATGAGGTCCAGAGCACTTGACTGACATCAGTGCAAACGTTGTGGGTAACCCTGTAATGTGTATATATGCCTCCCTGAACTTAGATTATCCTGGATCATAACAATGTTGAGTAGCAGCATTAGCTCACTCCTTAGCAGTCACAGCCACACCATAAGTCATGCAAACTGTCTCATAAAGCTTGATATATGTTACCAATGTTACTGAAATTATACTATCCCAATGTAAGCTGCATGACATTCATAAGTAATACATATCTTCAGCAATCTCTCCAGTACATTTAGAGACAGCTACAGACAAATATACTTGATTGCACTTTTGGATTCTAATGGAATCTGTAAAATTCTAATAAAAAAATAATAAATGTGAAGGGCAATTCCAACCACATCACCACAGCTAACAGTAGTTAACAATGAATGCAGGATATGTGTAGAGAACAGAGGTAACTCATTTACCCAAGGACATAGGGAGATAGAAATGCAGAAGAGGGGTATGGATGAAGAAGAGGGACACACAAGAGTTATGTTGGAATAGAAAACTCTGAAGGACAGTCAGGGGTGCATGGGCAATGATTTTGTTTTTTGGTGGTAATTGGCTCCATTTATTTTTGAAAATAGAAGGATAGGTAAACAGAGGGAAAGAGGAAGAGAAGGGCAACACAGCAGGTATACACATATAACAAATATCACAAGACATGACAGACAAAGGTCGAAGCAAACAGTAAGGGAAGGTGAGGTACACAGACAGCGCACTCTAAACATGGACAATGGACAGTTTTCAAATAGGGTGGAGATGCATACCAGCCATAGTGAAATGCAGAAATACATAGGTATCTATGCACTATTATGGTATGTGTTGGCAGTACAAGTTTAAGCCATGCAACAGCACCAATGAACAAATGCAGCCCATGAAATGCTGGAGAATACCAGAAGAGGACAGAATAGAATTTCTAACAATGCTTATGAAAGTCAAACAACCAAGAACAGTGCCAAACAACAATACTGTACCAAAGTAGCAAACTGGCTACTAATTACACAAGTAGGTGTACACAACCCAGTCAGAAGCATAACAGAATGCATATGTCTATGCCATGTCAAAGGTAACACACACGTGTAGACATATATGTATGACCTTCATTGGCCTAGCAGGAAAATATTGGAAAGCAGTGTCAAAACACATACACACACATGACATAATAATATACATTTAGAAATCTACAATTAATGCAAAATAACAACTATCAAATTGTGTACATGAAGTCCAAAAAAGTACACTGGTTAATGTACAACAGACTACTATAATAAGAACACACACACACGCACACACACACACACACACACACACACACACACACACACACACACACACACACACACACACACACACACACACACACACACTATTGTGCAATCATATAACAGCTTAGGTAAACAAGCTAAGAATCTGTATTACATTCACATATATGCTGCCATGCCAATGTAAAACAGCATGTGGAATAATCACCAGTGGTTAGATATGACTGACCCCAGGTATGACTGAGCAAAGGGCAGTTTTATAATTAACAGTATAGCGTGTAAACATGGATTGAATTGCTTCTCACAGTCCCAAGGTACAATGTTGTTTTTCTATTGATGGGAATATGTGCAGAGACATGTACATAAATCAATGCATATATACATTTACAGAAATATGCAAATTTATGTGAAAAAAGAATACATGCAGAAATGTAACATAGGCCAAAGAAGGCATATTGTAATGTTACTGAATAAATTAGCAGTACCACAGTGTATATGTAAATGGTACATTGGCTGTCAATGCATTTGGTACAGTAGGACTGTCCATACCTAGCAGGCGCATTTATATGATATAACATGGCATCATCACTGACATTATGTGCCACACACAATACTGGTATGCCAGTGGGACAGCATAACAAGTGTAATCCAAAATACAAGGGCAAGTAAAGTTCCTGCTGTTGAACAGACATGACATGAAAACTCACAAATCATACCCATACCAATGTGTTATTTGTGGACTGTGGGCAAAATGTTGTTTGTGAGTTTCTGTCAATCTCACACATGTATACAGTGGAACTCTTGCAGCAGTAGCAGTACGTTAACTGCCAAAACTCATTGATATCAGCGTGCAGAATGAAAGGCTAATATAGTAATGTGTGTCATGCACCTATTGCAACATAATGCTAAATGTCACATGACACCTACAGTGTATGTTTGGCCATGTATCACATAAACTTAACAGCAAAATGCTATGCATGCACAAGTGTGTCTATACAGTCCAGTCACTGATATGGCAAACACCATGGTGGCATTATTACACAAATGGATCACACAGACAATACTTATGGTTTAGAGAGCCAGCCCTGATGGGGATGAACATTACGAATGATCTCTCCGGCTATTTCCCTGAATGAGTCCCGTATAATCCATGCCATGTCCTGGAAAAAATTCTCCAGCATCTCCTTCAGCTGTGTTCAAAAGACATCAGACATCCCCTACCAGATCTGTTCCCGATTATCATCTTGTAGTGTTGAAGGGCAGTGTCTCCTCCAGTGTGCAGTAGGGATGATGGCATGCGCAGATCCAGCCTCCTCGTCATCATAATCATCACCTCTGTCATTGTCATCATTGTTATAGGTGAACTTGGACAGTGGTCTGGCATGCACCCATCTTTGACATCTGAAGCATGAGTGTCCACAGGTTCCATTGTCTGTCAAGGTGAGTCACAAGACAATAAAGAAAGTATATAATATGCATACCTGCTACTATACGAGTACATAACATACTCACTGTGCCACAATGTGCAGGCAGAAAACAGTCATTATGAAACTTTGGAATAAGGTATGACCATAGTCAAGTATATCACCATATGTGATGTAGGTCATTAATCAAAACCATAACAATGAAAACCACATGTGTATCGGGCTGCATAGTCCTGTGAAAAGCATGGCTGACATTAAACGCAAACCGATATGCACATCACAAATCTAACAGACATTAAGTACTATCCTGTTGACATGTGATGTCCTGCATATGAGAATACAATTAGCATACATTGCAGGTGTCATTAAAACCACAGTCTGAGATGATATGGCATAAAATGATTATGTAGAAGTATAACAAAAATAATTGCTGTTAGTGAATGGATCTTCATGCACATGACACATTCCCTATGTCCTGTTATCTATACTTATGGATGTTTTTAATACAGACCCATGTCAGGGCTACTGTATCCATCACAGAACATGAGCAGGTTACTCAATGCCACACCATGGCATGTTAAAACTGTTTACCAATGGAAATCCTGCCATTATCTGAACTCTTGCTTATCAGCCATCATTATGCATGACAAGCATGTACATAGCCAGCACACTTACATATCATGACATTTGAAGATAAGCATGTCGTGACACTGTATCATGCAGAACTGATGTTTGTCTACCTTACAAAACAGCACTGTGAAAATGACAACATAACACAAGTACTGTGACCTACAGTGCTTAATACTTGTGACATATGTCTCACTATATTGGCCAGTGGACTGTCTGAGAGAATATCACTATTTCCATGCTTCCTGTCTTGTATTTGTGCATTGCACATTTACATTTATGTTGGTGTGTGAATGTCAACTGTAATCCAGGTGTCTATGCATGTAGTGAGTCATGTGAGCAGCCACCAATTAACATATTGGTAAAGTGAAGATATACTGAGATGGCAATCCAGTGGGAAATATAAAAACTATATGCAAAAGAGGTGAGCAAGGCAACATGGTCATGGCTGAAACAACATCAAATGTTTGGAATGCAGCCCAACACCCTAGAAATAATGGGCAATCATAAACACAGTGACAGGCTGTGACATATGAAAACAGGTTATGTCCTACAAACAGTACTGTCTATGAACGTATCAGTTCTCTACATACATTTATTAGAAATCACCATCTTTGAACCTGCAAAATGCAAACAGCATGATTATGACTGTTGATAATGTAACAGACAGTCAGAAATGATAAACATGAATGCCTATGTGCACATCTGTCCCTAATCATAGGACACAAGTGTGATGTAACCAAACCATCAAAGGGGTTTTGGCCGGCTAAGGACTTGCTGTATTCAACTGGACGTATAAGAGAATTTAAGTACCTTTATCTGCTCTTTTTTTTTCAAAAAAATACAGTATTTAAATTGATTTTAACTGTGTGGAAGGAATATTAACTGAACTGGAAGTTAGTCAGTGTTTGCTGAACTTTGTTATTTGCTAGTAATTACAGGTGTGGGGGTAGTCACATTCTTTGATTTCCTGTCCTTGCCTATTTAAGTGGTACAGTGTGAAATATTTTCTGCTTAAAAACCTCAGCTTTGGACTTGCTGTATTCAACTGGACGATAAGAGAATTTAAGTACCTTTATCTGCTCTTTTTTTTCAAAAATACAGTATTTAAATTGATTTTAACTGTGTGGAAGGAATATTAACTGAACTGGAAGTTAGTCAGTGTTTGCTGAACTTTGTTATTTGCTAGTAATTACAGGTGTGGGGGTAGTCACATTCTTTGATTTCCTGTCCTTGCCTATTTAAGTGGTACAGTGTGAAATATTTTCTGCTTAAAAACCTCAGCTTTGGCCGGCTAAGGACTTGCTGTATTCAACTGGACGTATAAGAGAATTTAAGTACCTTTATCTGCTCTTTTTTTCTCAAAAAAATACAGTATTTAAATTGATTTTAACTGTGTGGAAGGAATATTAACTGAACTGGAAGTTAAAAAATGAGAACAGTCACCACGAACAAATACCTTCTGTAGACAAGTTCCAAGTCAAACACAATTCAAACTGAAGATATCCACGATAAAAATGTAAAAAATCATTTATTGGGAACACAGGATGAGCGCTTTCGCATAGTTAAACTATGCTTCATCAGATACAAAAACATAAAGTAATTTCAAGGTACTTAAATAACACAACTTTTGGCGGGCTCATTAAATTAAATTAGATTAAGCCTTAATTGCCTCTTAGCAGATTAAGCACATTACGACATTCAGATGCAATTTAAAACCAGTAATGCATTCTTACTTTAACATTCAATGTAAACAATCTAGACTTTCTTCTGACTTGTGGTATGTATATGTAGGCCTTTTAATCATTCATAGCCCCTTATGAGCTGATGTACACAGTATTCAATGGTAGGGACATACTACCACCTTGGAAATTTGCTGTGGACTATTATAGGTTGGATTACTTTATAATTCATCAAATTTAATATTATGATCTGTATTTCATAACATTATACATGTTTATGGATGTATACTAGATAAATACACTTTTTCCGGTATCCATGATATATTTTTTATTATATATTTTATATTGTAATTATGTTTTACAGTAAATGTATGATTTAGTTTGATATAATGATTTTTGAGATTTGGTTTTTGAACTAGTATAGTTTTTTCTGGTATATAATTATGTACATTCATATTGGGGTGGCACATCTTCTTTATAAGATGTATGTTAAGAGCAGTCGTCTTGAGTGTTGCAATATTGTCACACAGCATCAGTTGTGATTTTTAAAGTAAGATTTCTGTGTGAAGCTTCTGAACAAATACCCTAAACATTGTTGTTTACATGTGTATGTACATATATACATTTTTCTGCATTAAGGACATAGTTATTTTATATATGTTTTTTATATAGATATGCTTTTACTGTATATTTCGTATATGTTTATATTCATATTCATATATATTTTTTATACATGTTTTGTAGCAATTATTGCTATGAAAATTATAGTGATTATATGGAATTTTTGGTAATTTCTCAGATATATAACATATCTTGCAATTTATGACTTAATAGTTAAAAGTAAGGGCTTCATGGTTAAATATTGACTTAATAAGCATCTTGCAATATGATTTATTCTATTGCGTATGAGATTGATTGAGATATGTGGAACTATTAGGTGTGGTCTCTAGTACCTCACTAGAGTACCAATATATGTGCCCGTAGTGACTTCAGCTTTACTTTTTATATTTCTCCATATCTATTTAGTGATATACTTATGCATGTCCTAAAATGTAGGAATAGGAAAGATGCATTTATGTATGCTTTAAAATATGGGAATTAGGATCTTTAAGAAGTGTAAACTTGTATGCGTATTAACGCTGACCTATATTGAATTTCTTTAGCCGATGGACTAAAGTGTCTTGCAATAGGACCGGGGGGACAACTTCTTAGAGTAGGAGGTATTCCTTATTGAGCACCTAGACATGTGATGCCAACAGCAAATGGAGTGAGGTTTAGCTCGCAACAGTAGACAGTTTGTTGATGCTTTTTCGTGGAGTTTTATTCCGCTGATGAATTGTGTCTAAATATTTGTTTTTTGTGGAGCTCCTGACAATAAAGGTATGGGATCCAAGTATATGCATGGTTTAGGAGACGAGGAATATTGCGACAATACTTTATGGAAGGAATCTCTGGCATGTAAGTGATGTACACATTTGTAAACGCTATACGCTCTGGAGTTGGCGTTTTTTGGTAGTTTCACTGATTGTGCATCGCTGTAGTGTGATCGTATATATGTGCTCTTTTGTCTGAAGTTCATAAGGTTTTTTGTTTTCTGAGGGTCCTAGCAATGCCCTGAAATGTGACATGATGATTGTTTACATTGAATGTTAAAGTAAGAATGCATTACTGGTTTTAAATTGCATCTGAATGTCGTAATGTGCTTAATCTGCTAAGAGGCAATTAAGGCTTAATCTAATTTAATTTAATGAGCCCGCCAAAAGTTGTGTTATTTAAGTACCTTGAAATTACTTTATGTTTTTGTATCTGATGAAGCATAGTTTAACTATGCGAAAGCGCTCATCCTGTGTTCCCAATAAATGATTTTTTACATTTTTATCGTGGATATCTTCAGTTTGAATTGTGTTTGACTTGGAACTTGTCTACAGAAGGTACTTGTTCGTGGTGACTGTTCTCATTTTTTGGACTTCATTATTGGCTTTGTTTGGTGAGAACGTCTTTAGTATTGAGTTGTGTTCTCCATACATTTTGAACTGGAAGTTAGTCAGTGTTTGCTGAACTTTGTTATTTGCTAGTAATTACAGGTGTGGGGGTAGTCACATTCTTTGATTTCCTGTCCTTGCCTATTTAAGTGGTACAGTGTGAAATATTTTCTGCTTAAAAACCTCAGCTTTGGCCGGCTAAGGACTTGCTGTATTCAACTGGACGTATAAGAGAATTTAAGTACCTTTATCTGCTCTTTTTTTCAAAAAAATACAGTATTTAAATTGATGTTAACTGTGTGGAAGGAATATTAACTGAACTGGAAGTTAGTCAGTGTTTGCTGAACTTTGTTATTTGCTAGTAATTACAGGTGTGGGGGTAGTTACATTCTTTGATTTCCTGTCCTTGCCTATTTAAGTGGTACAGTGTGAAATATTTTCTGCTTAAAAACCTCAGCTTTGGCCGGCTAAGGACTTGCTGTATTCAACTGGATGTATAAGAGAATTTAAGTACCTTTATCTGCTCTTTTTTTCAAAAATACAGTATTTAAATTGATTTTAACTGTGTGGAAGGAATATTAACTGAACTGGAAGTTAGTCAGTGTTTGCTGAACTTTGTTATTTGCTAGTAATTACAGGTGTGGGGGTAGTCACATTCTTTGATTTCCTGTCCTTGCCTATTTAAGCGGTACAGTGTGAAATATTTTCTGCTTAATAACCTCAGCTTTGGCCGGCTAAGGACTTGCTGTATTCAACTGGACGTATAAGAGAATTTAAGTACCTTTATCTGCTCTTTTTTTTCCCCAAAAAAATACAGTATTTAAATTGATTTTAACTGTGTGGAAGGAATATTAACTGAACTGGAAGTTAGTCAGTGTTTGCTGAACTTTGTTATTTGCTAGTAATTACGGGTGTGGGGGTAGTCACATTCTTTGATTTCCTGTCCTTGCCTATTTAAGTGGTACAGTGTGAAATATTTTCTGCTTAAAAACCTCAGCTTTGGCCGGCTAAGGACTTGCTTTATTCAACTGGACGTATAAGAGAATTTAAGTACCTTTATCTGCTCTTTTTTTCAAAAAATACAGTATTTAAATTGATTTTAACTGTGTGGAAGGAATATTAACTGAACTGGAAGTTAGTCAGTGTTTGCTGAACTTTGTTATTTGCTAGTAATTACAGGTGTGGGGGTAGTCACATTCTTTGATTTCCTGTCCTTGCCTATTTAAGTGGTACAGTGTGAAATATTTTCTGCTTAAAAACCTCAGCTTTGGCCGGCTAAGGACTTGCTATATTCAACTGGACGTATAAGAGAATTTAAGTACCTTTATCTGCTCTTTTTTTTTCAAAAATACAGTATTTTAATTGATTTTAACTGTGTGGAAGGAATATTAACTGAACTGGAAGTTTTGACTCTGCTCTTCTTTTAGTCCCACCCACCCTTCCTGTTTTTGTTTTGGTGTTAATCTTAGTGGCCTTGCAACTGCCCGCCCCTTTTGTAAATTTGTGTTTGGATACTCCTTCTGGGCCCATCTCATTTGCTCACTCAACTGAGTGCAGTGAGATCATATTCTGATTTCAGGCACTCCTACTGTGTACAAAGAGAGCATCTGGGAAACAGAAAAAAAAAAATTAAGCTTGTTTCCTGCCTTTCCTGTTAAGTGGTATAGACTATTTGTAGGCTTCTGAGCCCCCAAGCCCTTCTGTGTTGGAGGGAAGCCTTCTAGCTTAGTTTTTTTTCTTATAACTAGCCAGTTTTCTGGTTTCAGCACTCAAATCTGTTTCTTTGATCTCAGCACTTATTCAGAAAAAAAAAAAAATTTCATCTGCTTTTAATGTTTTTTGTGTTTCTACCTACTTTTTTTACTTTTGCATCATCTTAAAAGTACTCAGTTATATTTATTACTGCTTGGTGTAACTCATTCTAAGCCTTTTGGTTTAAACACTTGGGCTTCGGACCAGTTGTTTTGCACTGAGAGGGTTTGTGGTCTGCACTGTAGTGGCAGAACAGGTAGCTTACATCCTTCTAGTTTGGGAACTGCTGATTGAGGGCTCAGTGTCTGTTATTCTAAAAGTGTATTAATTCTGGTTTAAGCACTTGGGCTTTCAGGCCAGTTATTTTACATTAAGAGGGTTTGTGGTCTGCACTCTTGTGGGAGGAGAGGCTGGACTCTGCCCTTCTGATCTGGGAATTTCTGGTTAAAGGCTTATAGTGCATGCATATCTGAACTGCTTCTTACTGAAGTTGGTGCGCCTTGTTTGCTGTGGCATAGACTGGATTCGGGCCTGCTGGATCTAGCTTTGTTTGTGTAACTTGAGCACTAATCCAGGCATTCTCTAAAGTATTCAATTGTATTTATTACCGCTTGGTTGTAACTTGATTAAAGTGTAGCTATCATTCTAAGTCTTTTGGATTAAGCACTTGGGCTTCAGACCAGTTGTTTTACATTAGGAAGGTTTGTGGCATGCACTGTGGTGGCAGGACAGGTAGCTTTCATCCTTCTAAGTTGGGAACTGCTGATTGAGAGCCCAGTGAATGTTATTCTTAAAGTGTATTAGTTCTGGTTTAAGCACTTGGGCTTCAGGCCAGTTATTTTACATTAAGAAGGTTTGTGGTCTGCACTCTTGTGGGAGAAGAGGCTGGACTCTGCCCTTCTGAGCTGGGAATTTCTGGTTAAAGGTTTATAGTGCCTGAATATTTGAACTGTATCTTACTGAAATTGGTACACCTTGTTTGCTGTAGCATAGACTAGATCCAGGCCTGCTGAATCTAGCTTTGTTTATATGCTTGTGGTTTGTTTGCTTGTTATTTCCCTGGAACGCTAATTCCACCTAATACGGCTTCTCAGCTTCTGTGGATCACTAGTGATATCTGCATTGCTTACTGTACTTATTTCCTTGTTTCACGTGAAAGAAAGTTACTGTTTGTCGTTTTTGCATTTAAGTTACCTGTAACACATTGCACTTAAGTTACCTGGCACTTGCTCACTAAAGCAATTATATAAGTCAGCACTAAAAATTAAAAGCACTACACCCTCACTCCCCACTGGCCCTGGTTTTCAATTATTAAGGAATTCCCAATATTATTCTAGCATGTCCAAAGGTGAGTTGTCAATCTTCTCTCCGGTCCAGCTGGTGAATCTGGGAATCTTGAGGCAATGTTACAACTGCCTCATGTACACAGACAACCCTCTCCTCCTCCCAACAAATTCCAACACATGTGAGAGATGCAACCATATAGCCAAACTGGAGGCTAAGCTCTCTCAACTCAGTACTGGCATAACCAGTCAGGAGGAGAAGGAAACCACACTCACTACAATTCCAGTCTCACATAGACCTACCACGACAGCAAACCAAACACATAATCACACCAAAACATACTCGGAGGCTCTAAATAAAGATCTGCCAAAGCAGCAGAGACCTCCAAAGCAGACACCCAAGCAGCCGCTACCCCAAAACAAAACACTTGCAACACATATCTCACAAAGCCAGTGTGCCGAACAGTCACAGCCCTTAAGACTAAACAACAGACCTGATACACTTGTAATAGGTGACTCTATCATCAGGCACACTGACGTCCCGCTCACCAGGCTGAACAAGGAGAGGGTCACGGTGAGCAGCCTGTCGGGCGCTAGGATCCGCCACATAACACAAGCACACAGGTCACTCCAAGGCAAGTACAAATATGACTCAGTCATTGTCCATGCTGGTGTGAATGACCTGAGATGTACCTCCCTGGACTACATGAAAAGAGACATAAAGGAGCTCTCTGAGCATGTAGCCCAGGCCGGTATGACCCTGACCTTGAGTAGCATCTTACCTCACCAAGAATGATGCCACAATATGAAGACAAGATGATCAATTTCAACAATTGGCTTAAGTACTGGTGTCATTCAAAGGGGATCCAATGCCTGTCAGCTTGGGATGATATGCTCGACAAGCCACGATGCTTCGCTAGGGACAGCTTGCACCTGTCACACCTGGGCTTTCGGATATTGGCAAAGGCTCTTGCTACCCCATAGTGCCTTTTTAGGCAAGGCTCAAAAGACAAACCCACCTCCATAGGTATCACAAGGAATAAGAAACTAAGAGTAATGCTACTCAACGCCAGAAGTCTAAACCTCAAGATGCACGCACTCGAAACTCTCCTTAGCATGGAGAACATCGATATCTGTGCAGTAACAGAAACCTGGTTCAGGGCTCCCGAGAGCACCCCAGCACTACCAGGTTATACCTCATACCATGCTTTTCGCCTCAAAACTTGGACCGAACCACAAGAGGAGGGGGGAGTGTCGATATTCATCAAAGATACCCACACCTCCAGGTTGGTGGCAAAGCACGAAGCATCAGAGACTATCCATGTGCAACTAACAGTGGGTAAAACTGCCTTCCAGTTTATAGCCTGCTACAGACCACCCTCCCAAACCCAGGAACCCCACTCGGCCTTCCTGAGAACACTGGAAAATATGAAGGTCTCTCCAAACACCATTATATTGGGCGACTTCAACTACCCAAACATAGACTGGGAGCATTACTCTAGCTCCAACACCCTAGCCCAAAGGTTCCTAGAATTTATAAACTCAAATGCTATGGAACAACTTGTTACCACTCCCACAAGAGGGGAAAACATACTGGACCTGATCATCACCAACATGGGGACTCTATGCTCCAGACCAGAAGTGTATCCCTCACTGGTAAGATCAGACCATAAACTAATCTCACTGGATATTCACATCCCGATCCCTCCCCCTGCCCAGAAAACCACAGTGAAAAACTTCTCTAAAGCAAATTTTACACTCCTCAAACCTGAGGTGGAATCCTTCAAAGCCCCGGCCTGTGGAAAATACGGCCCAGACCGCAGAATCCTTTACAAACGCATTCTATGAACACCTTCAGGAATGCATGGATCATGCGATCCCAAATAAAACCAAGACCCAATCCTCCAAAGGCAGACGTCCTGTCTGGTGGACCCCAGCCATAAACAAACTATACAATAGAAGGAGGAAGCTACTAAATGATAGAGCAAAATCCCAAAAGGGAAGGCATCACTGATCAGTATTAGCAAAAACTACGGGCACAGATAAAATTGTCTAAGGCCAGCTTCGAGAAAAATTGCACAGGACACTAAGGATAATCACAAGTCTTTCTTTAGTTATGTTAGGAACCTGGGTGGTAATTCCCAGATATGCTCAGAATTAGTCCAAAATGACAAAAATACACGAACCCACAGACATTGCCAACATCCTAGCTGACAGGTTCAGCGCAAACTCCCCCACCAAAAGGGCAAATATCTATCCCAGCAGAGTGCTACCCCCCTGACATCTCAGATGCTCAGGTAAGAGCCACCCTCTCCAAAGCAAAAAACACAGCATCAATGGGACCAGATGGTGTCCCGGGCTGCGTCCTACATGAACTCCAAGAAGAGCTAAACCCAAACATAAAACTACTGTTCAATCTCAGCCTTACTACAGGATATGTGCCCAAAGAGTGGCGTACAACAACAGTGGTCCCTCTCCATAAAGGTGGTGCCTCAATGGATCCTGGAAACTATCGCCCATAAGCCTGACTAGCTTGGTCTGCAAAGCTATGGAAAGGATCATCATGGACCTCATAAATAAAGATATTGGGGACCTACAAACACTGGATCCTACCCAGTTCGCCTTTGTTAAGGGCAGATCCTGCCTCTTAAACCTGGTTGATTTCTTTGAAACAGTCACCAAGGCCATTGACGAGGGGAAGGTGGTCCACACAGCCTACCTGGACCTCACAAAAGCCTTCGATACAATACCCCACTGGGCATTATAGATAAGCTCACCAGCGTAAATATAAACCCCTATGTCACTAGATGGATTGCAAACTGGCTCAAGGACAGAACCCACATGGTTAGAATTGCTGGAGCCATGTCAGACTCCAAACCAGTTACAAGTGGTGTCCCACAAGGCTCAGTCCTGGGACCTCTCTTGTTCGGTATATATTTCTCGGAGGTACAGGCCAACACAGAAGGACTGTGGCTGACCAAGTTCGCAGATGACTGCAAACTGGGCGCCATAATCGACTCTCCAGCTGACACAAGCATCCTCCAAAAGGGCCTCATAGAAACAGACAACTGGTGCCAGAGCCATGGCCTCAAGTTAAATGCCAAAAGTGTATAGTCATCCCCTTTGGCAAAAACAAAGTGCCCACAAATTACCACATAGGTGGTAATCCATTAAGTACAGAAGAAGTAATTAGGGACCTGGGGACCCAAGTTGATAGCAATCTCTCATTTGACAACCACGTGGCCAAAGTGGTTAGAAAAACATTTTATATAGCCCACCTAATCATGAAGGGATTCACATGTAGATCAGGGACGCCATCGTGCCTCTTTACTCATCCTCATCAGGCCCATAATTGAGTACAATGCCCCTTTTGGGATGTACCTTACCAGACACCTGCAGCAACTGGAAATACCCCAAAAGTACCTCACCAAGAGGATCAAAGGGCTCAAACAGATGCCATATGCTGCCCGGTTAAAGAAACTCCAGCTCTACTCAGTGGCATACCGCCTGTTCAGAGGCAATCTGTGCCTGACGTATAAAGCCATGTCCAACCCGGAATTAATGGACATGCTGCACCTCAGAAAATCCAAATCCCATCGAGCTAGCGCTCGAGAGACTTGAACCTCAGCACTGAAATAAACAGGACATGCTGGAGGGACAGATTCATAACCCAGTGGCTCCCTTCACTCTGGAATAAAATCCCAGTCCAGGTTAGGCAGAGTCCCTCATTGACTCTCTTCAAGAGGAATCTTGATGAGTGGATGGGAGATCATACGTTTACCCCGGGTATCACTTCTGTGTCACTGTTAGACAGAGGCACAGTATACTAACCTCGAAAAAGGGCATAGCAAAATAAATTTAAAATGGGTGGCGAAAGCCAAACACATTCTGGCTAGGCTTATAAATGCCCTAGGGCAGATAGCCTAGTATGAACCTATGAACCTATGAACCTATGAACTTGCAGATGTGACACTCTTGTTGAACTGAAAAGCATGCAAGACATAGTCCGCCAACAATATTGTGAACACCGACACAGCACACATTCATTTAGTATGTGAATAGGCAGACAATGCACAACAAATCAGCCACTGAACATGACAGCCAAACAAGCCAGAATACCAACACCTGCAATACAAACAGCAGGCCAAACCCTGTTAACTTATTTGTGAACCATCACAATAAAAAGAGCACTGAAACAGTTATACTTAACTGACTGTTACCTAGGTTGTGATGCACAATTAATGTAATCAGAGGGATTATATGAGTATTGCACTTACCTTACATATGCATGATGGGTATGCCTGCATTAGAAGTAGTATACATGGTAATGCAAAACAATCATCTAACAATGATCAGATCTATTTTAGTTAAAACATGTTAAAAAATAATCAACATACCTCTATCTCTGTGTTGTTTCTCCAGCCTGAACATCCCCTTAGTGCACAGGGCATTATTCGTTGTGCGTTTCTCATTACCTGCAAAAAGTAAAAAAACATGTATGAATGATGTAGGTATAAAATAACATTGAAATATGTTGATTAGCTCATGTTCAATAACTTTTAAATTGAATAACATTACAGAAGCATACATGGTATTGAATGTTTCCCACACAGTCCTTTACACATTAGACGACCTGAGCTTCCAACTTGCAGTGCTCAGCTATGTTCGTACTCTAATTTTGACACCTCCCTGCATAGCTAGGCCGTCTTGTGTGACATTGTTTGAAAGAAATGCAGTTAAACAAATCCGAGGTATGAATGTGCAGGGATGGGGTAGTAATATGGAAAACAGTTAAAATAAACAGTCAAAATAAAGTACAATATGCTGTGCATTTATGGAAAAAAATTGCAAGCAGGACTGCATATCACTGCAGTGGTTACAACACAAAAACACAACTATAACATTTCATACCTCAAACAGTGGAACATTGTCATAAGTTCATAGGTTCATAGGTAGGTACTAGGCTATCGGCCCTAGGGCCCATACAAGTCTAGCCAAAAAAATGTACCCTGGCTTTCGCCACCCAAGAAAATTATTTTCCTGTGCCCCTGTCGAGCAGAGTCGCAGAAGTGATCCCTGGGGTGAATTTCTCATCCAATCATCAAGATTTTTCTTGAAGAGTGCTAATGAGGAGCTCTGTTTGACATAGATAGGTAATCTGTTCCAGAGTATGGGAAGTCTCTGGGACAGGAATCTATCCCTCCAGCATGTTCTGTTTATTGTGGTGACAGGTTTTAGGTCCCTAGAGTGTGTAGCTCGGAGGGATTGGTATTTCTTTAAGTGGAGCATGTCCAACAGCTCTGGGTTTGACATAGCATTGTATATTAGGCAGAGATCGCCCCTGAGTAGGCGATATGCGATGGAGTAAAGTTGTAGTTTTTTGAGACGGTCTGCATAGGGCATCTGTTTGAGGCCAGTAATCCTCTTTGTGAGGTATTTCTGTGGTCTTTCCAGTTGTTGTAGATGTCTTGTGAGGTACATACCAAAAGGGGTGTTGTACTCTATAATGGGTCTAATGAGTGATGAGTAGAGGGGAACAATGACCTCTTTTTTTCTGGATGAGAATCCTTTTGTGATGAGATGAGCCACGTAGAAGGATTTCCTGACCACTGTGGCAATGTGATTATCAAAGGACAGACTACTGTCCACCTGTGTACCAAGGTCTCTTGTCACATTTTTGGCATTAAGTAGACTACCAGCTATGTGGTAGTTCATGGGTACAGAGTATTTACCAAAGGGGATGACAATACACTTTTTGGCATTGAGCTTCAGGCCATGGCTTTGACACCAGGTATCTGTCTCAGTGAGGCCCTTTTGTAGTTTGTCCACATCGTTAGGAGTTTCGATTATGGCTCCTAGTTTGCAGTCATCTGCAAACTTTGTTAGCCAAAGACCTTCTGTGTTGGTCTGCACTTCAGAGAAGTAGATACCAAACAGGAGAGGACCCAGGACTGAACCCTGTGGTACTCCACTTGTCACTGGTCTGATGTCAGATTTGTAATCCGCTACTTTCACAGTGTGGGTTCTGTCCATGAGCCAGTTGGCAACTCATCCTGTGACATAGGGATTTATACCTAGTTTAGTGAGCTTATCTATAATTCTAGAGTGGGGGATGGTGTCGAACGCCTTGGCGAGATCTAGATAAGCTGTGTGAACCATTTTACCCTCATCTATGGCTTTGGTGACTGCTTCAAAGAAGTCAATCAGGTTTAGGAGACATGATCTGCCTTTTACAAATCCAAACTGGGTAGGGTCCAGAGTTTGGAGATTACCAATGGCTTTGTTTATGAGTTCCACGATGATATGTTCCATGGCCTTGCAGACCAGGCTCATCAGGCTAATGGGGCAGTAGTTCCCGTGGTCCATCATGGCTCCCCCTTTGTGGAGTGGGATAACCATCGCAGTGTGCCATTCAGTGGGTACAAAGCCTGAGGTGAGGCTATGATTGAACATGGTACTTAGGTAGGGTGCCAGTTCATTCTGTAGTTCATGTAGAACGCAGCCTGGGATATTGTCAGGTCCCATGGATGCTGTGTTCTTGGCTTTGGAGAGTGTGTTTTTACCTGTGCAGCCATGTTTATAGGAACTTTGCATTCTTCCAGTATAGAGATGGGCCCTCTAGGGGGTGAGAGGGGGGTAAAGTTAGCACTGAACCTATCTGCTAGGATGTTGGCAATATCAGTTGGTTCTGTATATTTAGTGCCATTGTGCTGTAACTCAGAGCAGATCTGAGTGTTCCCATTTAGATTCTTGACATAGCTATAGAATGCTTTGTGGTTGTCTTTAGAGTCAGTGGCAATTTTGTTTTCGTAACTAGCTTTGGAGGATTTTATGAGGGATCTCAGCTTCTTATTGAGGTTGACCACGGAGTTCCTCCAGTCATGTGATTTTACCCTTTATTTTGCAATAGTTTCTTTCTTCTGTTGTAGAGTTTGTTTATGGCAGAGGACCACCAGATTGGCTTCCTTTTTTTGGAGGATAACATCTTGGTTCTATTAGGGATTCCATGATCCATGCACTAGTGTAAGTGCTTATAAAGTGCATTTGTGTAGGATTCGGCAGTCATACCTCTATTGTCTGTCTGCATGGGTGTTATGAAGTTTGCCACTTCTGTCTTAAGAAATGTGAAGTTGGAGAATTTTTTTACGATGGTTTCCCTAATTGGGGGTGGGGGTGGGATGTGGATGTCTAGGCTAATTAGCTTGCGGTTGGATCTGACCAACGAGGAATTGACCTCTGGTGTGGAACACCGGTTTATGTTGGTAATGACCAGGTCTAGGATATTGCTGCCCCTGGTGGGGGTGTGAATAAGTTGATCCAAGGCGTTGGAATTTATGAATTCTAGAAAACGTTGAGCAAAAGAGTTGGTACATGAATATATTTCCCAGTTAATGGTGGGGAAGTTGAAATCGCCCATTATTAGGGTGTTGGGTTGTACCCTAATACTTTCCAGTGTATCAAGAAATGAGGAGTGTGAATCCTGGGGCATGGTGGGGGGTCTGTAGCAAGCTACAATTTGGATTGCAGTCTTGCCCAGAGTTAGTTGCACTTGGATAATCTCGGATGCATTATGCTGTGCAACTAGCCTGGAGGTGTGGATATCCTTAATAAATATGGACATGCCTCCGCCTTTAGTGCTTTGTTCTGGGTTAGGTGGCGGAAAGGTGTGGTATGAATTGTAGCCTGGTAATGCAGGGGTGCTCTCTGGAGCTTTGAACCAGGTCTCTGTCACTGCACAGATGTCAATGTTCTCCATTTTAAGGAGTGCCTCGAGTGAGTGCATTTTGAGGTTTAGACTTCTAGCATCGAGGAGCATTACATTCAGATTTTGCTTGCTTGTACCTGTTACAATGGTGAATTTGTCATTTGAACCTTGCCTAAAAAAGGCACTATAGGGGTGGCAAGAGCCTTAGCCAGTATCCGGAATCCCAAGGGCGACAGGCGCAGGCCATCTCTGGCAAAGCATCGTTGTTTGTCGATCATGTCGTCCCAGGCAGACAAATACTGGCTCCCCTTAGAATGACACCAGAAGCTTAGACAATTGTTGAAGTCAATCATTTTGTCCTTGTACTGTGGTATAATTCTGGGTGATGGCAGGATGCTACTCAGGGTTAGGGTCATACCTGCCTGGGACACAAGATCGGAGAGCTCCTCCATGTCTCTTTTCATGCAGTCTAGGGAGGTACGTCTCAGGTCATTCACACCAACATGGACAATGACAGTGTCATATTTGTACTTATTGTGGAGTGACCTGAGTGCATGCGTTATGTGGCGGATCCTGGCACCTGACAGGCAGCTGACAGTAACTTTCTCCTTGTTTAGTCTAGTGAGTGGAACATCAGTGTGCCTGACTATAGAGTCACCTATGACTAGAGTGTTGGGTACGTTGTTATGCCTTATGGGCTGTGGTTGAGTGGCACACTGAGTTTGTGGGCTATGTGTCATTTGGGTTGTGTTGGGGGTGGAGTTTGCTTATGCTTATGCTTTGGATGTCCCTGATGCTTGGGCAGGTTTTTATTGAGAGCCTCCATGAATGTAGGTGTGTGTTTTGTGTTTCTATGTGTGTGTTTTGGTGGTGTAGGTTTTGAGGGACTATGTGATGAGTGTGGTGTGGTGCAAGTGTTTACCTTCTCCTCTTGACTGTCTAGTCCAGTCTTGGGTGAAGAGAGCTTTGTTTCCAGTTTGGCTATATAAGTGCATCTCTCACAGGTTGTAGTGTTGGGTGGTAGAATGAGAGGGCTGTCTGTGTACATGAGGCAATTGCTGCATTGCCCCAAGATGCCCAGATTCATCAGGTAGACAGGAGAAATCACTGGGAGCTGACCCTTAGACATGCCTGGATAAGTGCTTATTTATTAAGTACTAAAAACTGCTTTCCACTAGACAAGTGAGGAAAGTTGAGTGCTGTAGTAATTTGCAGCCTATGTAGTGCTTACAATGAGTTCTGAACAAGTGCTGAGTTCAAAGAAACAGATTTGAGTGCTGAAACTAGAAACCTGGCTAGTTATAAAAAACAAAACTAAGCTAGAAGGCTACCCTCCAACACAGAAGGGCTTGGGGGCTCAGAAGCCTACAAACATTCTAGACCACTTAACAGGAAAGGCAGGAAACAAGCTTACATTTTTTTTGCTCTCTTTCCCAAATGCTCTCTTTGTACACAGTAGGAGTGCCTGAAATCAGAATATGATCTCACTGCACTCAGTTGAGTGTAATACATAGCTGCTCCTAACAGACAACTACAGAGTTTAGGAGGGAGGATAGAAAGTATATAAATATATATATATATATATATGGGTCTACTTCACTTCACTGAAAGCTCATTTCACTGAACCTTATTTGACTGAGCACACTTGACTGAAAGCTCACTTCACTGAAAACTCATTTGACTGAAACTCATTTTGTTGAAATGTATATGCCCTTTTCCCCACTGCAGTGCGATCCTGGAGATAGTATATATAGTAAGGGGGTGTGCGGGGCACAGCCCCCCACAATGGGATAGTTTGGGTATAAATTGTCTTCTAAAAATATTCATTGGAGTTGTTAGTATCCATGTACACTGGATATAAAAAGTGTACACATCCCTATTAAAATGTCAGGTTTTTGTGATATAAAAGAATAAGACCACAATAAATAATTTCAAAACTTTCCCCACCTTTAATGTGACCTATAACCTGTACAATTCCATTGAAAAACAAACAAATCTGTTAGGGGAAAAATATAAAAAATAAAACATGTAGAATATGCTGGTTGCATAAGTGTGCACACCCTTAAACTAATACTTTGTTGTCTGTGCACACACTTAAACTAATACTTTGTTGAAGCACCTTTTGATTTAATTACAGCATTCAGTCTTCTTGAGTACATACCTACCATCAATTAGAGAGACTATGATTAACCCCAAATAAAGTTCAGCTGTCCTAGCAGGATTTTCCTAACATTTACTCAGTTGCCTGCTACAGCAAAAGCCATGGTTCAGACAGAGCTTACAAAGCCTCAAAGGGATATCATTGTTGAAAGGTATCAGTCAGGAGAAGGGTACAAAATAATTTCCACAGCATTGGATATACCATGGAACACAGTCAAGACAGCCATCAAAAAGTGGAGAAAATATGGGACAACTGTGATGCTGCAAAGAACTGGACGTCCCTCCAAAACTGATGAAAAGACAAGACAAAAACTGGTCAGGGAGACTGCCAAGAGACCTACAGCAACACTGAAGGAGGTGCATGAATTTCTGGCAAGTACTGATTAGTACTACATGTGACAACAATCTCTCGTATTCTCCATATGTCTGGACTATAGGGTAGGGTTGCAAGACAGAAGCCTTTTCGTACACAGAAAAACATCCTGGCCCAGCCAAAATTTGCAAAACAATACATCAAGTCTCTCAAAAGCATGTGGGAAAATGTGTTATGGTCTGATGAGACCAAGGTTGAACTTTTTGGCCACAATTCCAAAAGGTTCATTTGCTGCAAAAACAACACTTTGCATCACCAAAAGAACACCATCCCCATGGTGAAGCATGGTGGTGGCAGTATCATGCTTTGGGGTTGCTTTTCTTCAGCTGGAACTAGGGCTTTAGTCAAGGTGGAGGAAATTATGAACAGTTCCAAATACCAGTCACTTCTAGCCCCAAACCTTCAGGCATCTGCTAGAAAGCTGAAGATGAAGAGTAATTTCACCTTTCAACATGACAATGACCCCAACCATATAGCCAAATCAACAAAAGAATGGCTTCACCAGAAGAAAAATAAAGCTTTGGATTGGCTCGGCCAGACCCCAGACCTAAATCCAATAGAAAATCTGTGGGGTGACCTAAAGAGGGCTGTGCACAAGAGATGCCCTCTCAATCCAACAGATTTGGAGCACTTTTGCAAGGAAGAGTGGGCAAATATTGCCAAGTCAAGATGTGCCATGCTGATAGACTCCTACCCAAGAAGACTGAATGTTGTAATTAAATCAGAAGGTGGTTCAACAAAGTATTAGTTTAAGGGTGTGCACAATTATGCAACCAGTGTATTGTATGTTGTTTTATTTTTTATATTTTTCCCCTAACAGATTTGTTTGTTTTTCAATTGAATTGTACAGGTTATAGGTCACATTAAAGGTGGGAAAAGTTTTGAAATTATTTATTATGGTCTCATTTTTTTATATCACAAAACCTGGCATTTTAACAGGGGTGTGTACACTTTTTATATCCACTGTATATGATTTAAAAAGTATAAAATAGGTGGGGGGCTGTGCCCCCCTTACTATATATACTAACTCCAGGATCACACTACAATGGGGAAAAGGGCACAGTCAGATCCTCCCCAATAGCTTGCAGGCCCACAACCTGTTGCAGTTGATTCGCTGCACGTAGCATTTTTTTGTTAGTATTGTTATGGAGTCCACAGGATTCTGTGGGAATAGCTTTGTTTCCTTGCGTTGTGGTATGGGATTCTCCAAGGATTTTGGAAATAGAACCAGTGTTGCACTTTGTTGTATTTAAGTTATGTTGGGCCCACCCAATCTGTTTTGTAATCAGATGGGCATGTGCAGAATCTGTAAGTATCCTGGACTGGATAAATAAGTACTTGTACTGCTTTCAAGATACTGCCTGAAATCGCATCCGCAACTGGTGTGCTGATGTCTTCCTCACTGCGCTGTGCTATCCACAGCTATCATTTGGAATCCTGCTCTATATATTAAATTGAAGGAATGAATTGGATATTTTGATCCAAGTGGAGGTGTAGATTAGAAATTTCTTCTCCAGGATGGGGGGATGGGTTTTGCAGCATGGACTGTTAACGGATTAGCTAATCTAGAACAGAAACATAATAGTGGTACTACAAGAAATACATTTAGGCAAGCAGCAGCATGATATAGTAAAAAGAATAATTTGTTGGAAACAGTTGTGCTTATTTCCTGGAGTAACAAAAACATAAGAATCCCTATTTACTTCAAGGGCATGTCCCTATTAAGTGGAAGATGTTTTGTTGGGTGATATTGGATGCTATATGGGAGGTGTAGGTTACATGGGAGTACTTTCATTGTAATTTATACTATATATATTTCACTCTGGAGACAGTGCGTGTAAAATATTTACAGAATGATGAGGCAGATGGAAGGCTTTCATGAAGGCATTGCTGCATACATGAGAGACTGGAATGTGATAACAAGTGTGCTGGAAGTTTGAGAAGGAACTAAGGTCTCGAGTCCTTCATATACCATGGATGAAAACATATGCTGGAACATATATGAGAGTAATGGGCTTTATTTTGGTTTCATATATTTAATTAGAATCAAAACAATATACATGTTACCCTTAGGTTCAAACCAAGGTCACAAATATATAAAATGATGTTACTATACAGCACATATTTTATTTAAGGAAGTAAACTTGCCTCCAATATTGTTATCAGATGATGATCCTTTGGTATGTAGTATATCTTACAGTGATTTTATATTCTGTGGAAAGAGACTGGAGATTACCCCCTATCTGTTGAAGCAAGAGACCTTTGTTAGTGTAAGAAATTAGTGGAAGTAGTTTTAATAATGCAGACAATAATAAGCAGAGCTAAGTAATGTGGTCAGTTAAGCACTGGGTGTAAATGAAATTAAGCAGTGTGCTTCTCAGCATGTGACATGATCAAGGCAGAGACTCATGTAAATATGGACCAGGTAATAGATATGCATTGCAGATTTTATGAGGCAGATGAGTAAATAAGGAACAGATGAACAAGTCATTAAAGAAGTGCAGGAATTACTACTAGATAATATATATCAATTCTGGTGAACTATTGAAATATTGATATGCAGAATGCCATAAACCATTGCAAATAAAACCGAAGTAACAATGATAACACATGTGAAGAAAGAGAATAGGCCATGGTAAAGTAGTAATCCAGTAATGATAGTAGAACATTTTTGAAATTATTATGAACGCAAACACAATGCACAATGGACTGATAAAGAAATGTAAAATAGCAAACAGCTTTTTAAAAGGTTTAGTATTATCACAGTTCAACGCATTACCCAGGAAGTATAAGCAAGGATTGGAGGATTATGGGGGGATTCCAGTTATTGCTAGGGTGCTGATTGAACTATGACTGATAGCAGAGTTGTATTATCTTAGTTAAAACTTATTATCATGGTGCTGAAAACTGCAGAGTTTCTTTCTTCAAGGAAAGAAGAATCTTGCTTCAGAGAAAAAGGCATGGGTATTAGTCATGCAAGGGGAAAATACAGCTTTGCTCTCATCTCATGGACCTATTTCAGTTTTAAAATATGACTATTAACTTCTTTACAGCAGTATTCCCAAAATGATTGGCAAAATATGTACCTCAGCTAATAGATAATGACCAGTGTAGGTTTGCAGAAGGAAGGATAACATTTGATAGTATTTTGAAAGCAGATATTTGATGAAAAGCACGCATTAGCACAAGAGGACGTTAATGATATTAATGCTGGATGCAGAGAGAGAGAGAGAGAGAGAATGTTTTTGGTGAGAGTGGAATGCTTTTGGTGAGAGTGGAATTCGTTTGGTGGGAGTGGAATGGTTTTGGTGAGAGTGGAATGCTTTTGGTGAGAGTGGAATGCTTTTGGTGAAAGTGGAATGGTTTTGGTGAGACTGGAATGGTTTTATTTCACATTGGTGCTTAAAGAATCTGTTGAGCTCATGGATTTGATATGGGCCATTTATAAGGCATATAGAGCTGGAGTCAAGATCCCCTGAGGAATACCTTGGCCTTCTTGTTGCCATTTGGGAACAAGACAGTCCCTTTTGCCCCTGTTTTGCTTACAATGCATTTTGAGTGTTTGGCCGCTATAGTCAAGAAATCAGGTTTAGAGTATATGTTGTAGTGAATGAAGAAATAAGGATTTCACTGTTTGGAGTTTCCTTTATATGGTTGGCACTGAAATGAATACTGAGATGTTGTTTTAGCTGTTAGAGAAGTTTGGAAGGTTCTTTGTATAAGATCAATAAGACAAGAAAGGGTTAATCACTCATTTCCCATGAAGCACACTTCCCCATACCTATGGCAAGCTGAATATATTAGACGTTTGGGATTAAGGCTCGTTAAACATTTGGAACAATGTATTCCTAAAATGTAGAGAGATTTAAGAAAGAAGTTAAAGGAAATTTTTTTGCAGATATAAAATGCTTGGCTTGAGACTGGATCAAAAGTTCAAGCAGTACAATTTTTTGTTTTATCATTGCTCCTGAATGCTTCATAGCCTTTCCAGATTAAATTCATTGTGAGTTTCTTTCAGTGAGTAGAAATATAATAATACTCATTTAGTGGGATGGTAGCAAACACAGAATGCCGCAGGAGAAAATGATTCATTCAAAAGAGATGGGTGGTGTAAATGCCCAGGACCATGAGACATATTCTGATGCAGTCTAGTTAAAGATATATTTAATTTTTGTTCCAAAATATGATATTAAGTTGAACAAAGCTGATTAAGACAATAATGAACTCAAACTGGTTTGATGGGCAATTTTTTGGATATATAATGAACACAGAATGGAATTACCATTGATGAAGCAAGCCATAGTAACACTGCACAAATTATCTAAGCAGAAGTTAAGATGTGGATTTTTTATGTATAGGAGACAGTAAATTTGGTCTCAGAAAAGAGAGAAGTCTGCATAATTAGATAAGCAGAAAGACTAAATTAATATATTGGGAGCAAATAAAGTAGATGTTAGCTGGGATCCTCGGAAATAAGTTAAAGAGAAATATAATTTTTTTCTGAGTGGAATATGAGGGCCTGGTTAGTACAAGAGCAATGGGACAAATACATTTGTTGGAGTGGACTAGACTTAAATTAGTTTTGTTACTACTGGAATCCAAAAATGATAATCCATTGGTAAAAAAGTTTAGTAAGCATGCCGAGTAAAACTTTAAAAGAATTGAAATTAGAGGTGCTGGAATGATTAGGAGAGAATGGAATGCTCAGTTAGACTCCAAGAGGGATGAATTAATATAGGAATATAGAGATATGGAACAAATAGGCAGCTAAGGAATTTTTTTTGCATGGAATGGCTCAGTGGATAGTTTTATGTTCGCTACATTTAAGGAAGATATTCCCAATAAAGATACATATTGTTGAAGATGTGAAGAAGGTATATTTGGGACATGAGACATATTTTTGGTCACATATGTGTTTGACTAATTTTAAATAAGATTTTGAAGGAATGCATTTATTTATTTATTTATTTACTGGCATTTGTTTATTGCGAAAGTCTGACTGGATAATTTTATCCATTTTCAGCAGAAGCCTGGGAATAAAACCTCCACAAGTAAAAGAATAGAAAATACATATGCATTGGTGAAAACTGACAACATATTACAATATACTGCAAATGCATTAATTAATACAAATATTAATACACATATAACATGCAGAATAATACACATATACCATCCTTAACACATGATAAATGCAATATCATGTAGTATTGAAATGTGTTGACATATAAGCATAAGCGTTTATTATTCTGTCATAAAGCAAATGTCAGAGTGGAACTTTCAAACAGTGGATAAGAAGGAAGAGAAGAAGAGGGGGAGTGAGAAGAGTATTTGTTACCGTTAATAAGTGGGGTAGATATGGGAAGCAGAAGAAATAATGAGTAAAAGCAAGATTAAGAGTAAGGGAAAGATGAGTAAGAGAAATAAAAACAAGAAAAAAAGAGAGATATAATGTATATAGGTATTAGAGGAGAAGGAGCTGAAATTTTAGCCAGTAGAGCAGCAGGTGCAAAGCTAGGCGGCAGAGAGGAATTATTTTAGTTGCAGCTTAAATAAATGAATGATGTGTATCATTCAGATTGGTGCAAGGATCATAGTCCAGAGTGTGAGTACAGACTTTGACCATAGCTTTTGTAGGGCTTATAGATGTCAAGTAAATTTTTGTCAGAAGCTTGAAGGTGATGATTTGGGAGGTAGTGGTAGAGAATATTTACTGTGGGGCAGAAAGTGGGATTAAATATAATTTTGTGTGTTAGGAGAAGTTAGTTATAATTTAGTTGGCCGGTTAATTCTAGCCAATTTTAATTTTTTAGTGCAGAACTGTGATGTGCTCTTTAACTTGTATGAGCTGCATATCTAGCTATCTTCTTGTAACACTGTTCTGGTTTAGATTTTAGGAAAGTACAATTAAATAAATGCACATTTTTTTATAATTTGAAAAGGAGTTCTACTCAACTAAAATATATACTCATGGGGAAATATATGAATAAAGTATTATTATGATAATTATGTAGGGATTCTGTGGTGTTGGCTTTTCCTGGTTAGGGGTCGCCACAATGGAACTCTGGTCCGCTCATGATTGGCAGTAGATTTTTACGGTGCCGAGTTGCCAGCCCAACGCCCAACCTTCAAAGAAGGTACACCCATTTAAGCTCGCACCTATCTGCATGTCTTTAATGTCACTCAACCGTGGGGAGGACACGCAGACTCCACACAGGAGGCGCTCCAGCCGAGAATCGAATCAGAGAACCTCTTGCTGTGAGGTGACAACGCTAACCGCTGCACCACTGTGGCTGATGTAGGGATTCTGTGGTGTTATAAATATAAAATCAAGACATTAATAAACTAGTTGACTGGACTGGATCCATATTTTTAGTTTACATGTATTTTATTGGGAAATGTAAATTGCTCTCCAATTTCTCTTGTCAGAGGTTTGTTAAATTGGTTATTTTGTGTCAATATCATTATGAGTGATTTATAATAGGTATATGTCTGTTAATGAATTGAGGCCCAGACAGGTTAATATCAAAGTTAGTGTTAATGAATTATTAAAATGTAAAATTTGTAAATTTAAGCTAATGTTGGCTATTACTAATTAATAATATTCACAAGAGATATTGCACCAGAAAATAGCAGTGATAATAACATTTCCTATTTGTTACACTTTTACATTCAATTTTCAGTTGTTATGATTGCTTAAAAGGATTTTAAGCATGTTGTTTTTCTTGTTGAATATGGTAGAAACTTTATTAAAAATCTTGTTGAATGTAATTATAATGTTTATTATCTAAATATATTATACATATTGCTTCTTAGAGCATAGCAAGTCCATCTGCTTTGTATGAGCAATAATCTTCTAACTCATATGTTTTTATTTTGGACTGTCTCTTAAGGTGGTCACATGATCTGAGCACTAACTAACTAACTAACTAACTAACTAACTAACTAACTAACTAACTAACTAACTAACTAACTAACTAACTATTTTGGATTTCAACTAAAATTTTGAGGGCCATAACTGGGATTAACAAAACTGCATAAATAAGAGAAGATTGAGGGAACATATGCAAGGGTTGAACTGGTGGTATTATGGAATAGAAGGGAGTTCTGGGGCAAAACCCGCCTGACTAAATATGTTAAACGTATAATAGCAACTTTCAGATTTCACTGTTTATTGTTGAATCTCATTTTATGTTTTGAAATATTGGGACTCACAAAACTAGGTTTCAGACTTCCAACAGGTAGCCAGATAAGATGGCTATGAAAATTTGGATAAAGTTATGATGAATAAATAAATAAATACATTTTAGGAGTTATAAAACACAAAACTCATCAAAAATATTAGGATCTAAGTTTCTTTGTGGAGTTCCTTTTGGTATAAACCATTTGAAGCCATACGTTACACTACAGGTCTCACAAGGGAGTTTGATGCCTCAGGTAACTTACCTGTTCCATATCCCTTAGCCCCTCAATGGCCTCCTTCTTTTGTAAAACTAACCATGTGTTGAAATGTGTTCTTTAAAAGTAATCAAACTGTACTAGACATAATATGCAGTATTTTAAAATAATTCTTGAAAGCAATATTTGGCATTGTAGCACTTATTAACTAGAGCTGTGACATTCGGCTTTACATTTTATAACACAGAACAGCTATTGTTAACATAATTCCTTTCTGCTTAATATATGCTATTGTAGAATATCTGGATTACACTTCTCTGACTGAATTCAACTATGACATGGGAGGGTCCTGATGGGAAGTTTGGCATTCTGTGTTACATTTTACAGCAGTACAGAATTAACATATACTATTTATATATTAAAAAAAAACATTGCTGGCATATCAAAATAGTGAAGTTAGGGTAGAGATTTGACATAAAGCAGGCTTCAACATTTTAAAATGTCTGAAAAGCCTAATATTTAACATTGTATAGTTGATTTTAAAAGAATGATATAAACTTTATTAGCAACGTAGTACTGTTGTGTAGTGACAAAACCCTATTTTGGGATGCGTGATAATGGGGGGAATAGAGGTGAGACATTTTGCATGCATTTTGTAGCAGCAGAGAATTAATATTGTATACACTATTCCAAAGTAATTCCAGAAATCAGCATTTGCAGCTGTAGTACTTTTTTGAATGGAGCTGCAGCATTCATTCTGGCTTTCACTTCACCAGACAAAACAGATTGTTCATACTATTTAAACACTATTTTAAAATGACCAAGCTGTACTTTTCTGGTGGGAACTGTGATATGGGGGTTCTGAATGACGATGTGACATTTTACCCTGCACTGTAGTGTCAGTGGCACAACAGGTAGCATACTCATCATTTATGCAGTAAGACCAGAAGGCCATAGGCTCTGTTCCTACTCCAGGTGACTGGACTGCTGACACTACAGTGCAGCATTATGGGAATGCTGTACTCCTGACCATGTTGTCTTTCGAATAAGAACTTAAACTGAGGTCCCATGTCCTGGAGTTGGTATTAGCACAGACATAAGACAAAACCTAAATAGACCACCCAACTCACTACTGACTTGCCACTTAAACATTAGATGTGAAAAAAACCCATGGCACCCATCAAAAAAGAGTAGGGGAAGTTTTCTGATACACTGGCTAAATTTCTCCTAATAGTATTTATTTATTTATTTTACATTTCTTGACTGGGATAGTTCGACTTGATCCAAGTCCATTTTCAGTGGAGGCCCAGGGAGAAAAGCTCCAAACTTACAAACGGATAAAGACAAGCAAGTTACAGTATATGCACAAACATACAAGTTAAAGTCTCACATTTCAAGCCTATGGAGAATACAGTTTATATTCAGAAATATATACAAATATGTTACAGTTTCTCTTATCAAACCTATAGGTGCAGCTATATACAGAGTATCTGCAAAGATGCTACAGTTTCTGTTTTCAAACCATTGTAGATGAGGCGTTAGTCAGGGTTAGAGCAAGGACATAATCAGTGAGTTTTAAAATACTGGGTTCGATTTTTTTTTAACTGATTAAGGGAGGGGTTCAGAGTAAGGTCAGATGGCAGCGAATTCCAGGTTTTCCTACTGAATTTGCAAACAGAGATTCTCCAGATGGGTTGCTAGCTTTAACAGACTGAATCAAAAGTTTTGTAGTGGAACGAAGTGGCCTCGCATTTTTGTAGGGATGGATAATGTTTTTAAGGGAGGGCGTTGTTTCTGGATGGTTAATAACCTTGAATGCTACAGTAAGTTGTTATATTGAATTAGCCTGGGGAGTTCTAGCCATCCTAAGAGGTTTAGGTTTTGACAATGGTGTGTCCTGTAGGGAGTTCCTGTGGCAAACCTGGCAATTTGATTGTAGCAGTTAGAGAGTTTGCTGAGATCAGTTTTATTCAAGTTAGTGAGTATTGGTGAGGCATAGAGTAGAGTTTAAAGCAGATGTGTACGGGCAATGGCAGTCCTAGCTAGAGGGGTGAGAAAAGGTTTGTTTTTGTATAGGGAGCCAAGTTTTTTATTAACAGTCTTAATAGTTTGGTTTTACGTGCATATCATATTTGAGGTTGTTGTCTATTATAACACCTAGGAGTTTGGTATACATATCTGGTGAGATTATGGTCCCATTGTTAGATGTTATAGTAAACGAAGGTTGAGAGGATTTGGTAGTAGGGGAGAAGAGCAATAGCTTTGTTTTATTAGGGTTTAATATCAGCTGTTGATTAGTGATCCAGTTTTCCAATGTATTAAAGGTTTTCTGGGTTAAACTAAGGAGATCTGTACAGGTAGAGGCTGAGCAAATCAGGGTGGAGCCTTCAGCATATTGTATACAGGTTGCATTTGGGATTACAGTATGGAGGTTATTGATAAAGAGGGAGAAAAGAAGAGGACCTAATATGGAGCCTTGAGGGACACCAAGGGTACTGGGGAGAAGGGTGGAGAATTTGTCCTGCCAAAGGACAGCCTGCTGTCTTCCACTAAGATAAGATTGAAACCATTGTATGGCATGGTTGTTTAGGGATATTTTATTTAGGGCAAGTGAGAGTAGCTGGTGCTTAACCAAGTTGAAGGCCTTGGAAAGATTGAGAAACAGGGCAGAAGATAGTTTGTTGTTGTTATGGTTGGAATTTATGACATTAGAAAAGGAGAGGAGGGCTGTAGTGGTACTGTGCTGTGGTCTAAATCCATGCTGGGAGTTGGCCAGAAGATTATGTTGAATAAAGTAGGGTAAGAGTTGTTTATGGATACACTTTTCCATAATTTTAGCCAGAGGGGAAAGGATAGCTATTGGTCTATATTCTGACAGCACAATCGAGCTACCCCCTTTGTGGAGGTGGTATGACATGTGATATTTTCCAGATAGAGAGGATAGAGGCTTCAGTTATGGTTCTGTTTATCAAAATAGAGATGGTGTATGCTATAACATCAGCAGATTTTTGCAGGTAGTCTGCAGGGAGGAGGGCAGCTGAAAGGGTGGTTGTTTTGAGTTTTTTAATTAGGGCTCTAATGAGTGAAGTCAGAACTTTTTGGAAGATAAAGGAGAGAATGTCACTGGGTTTAGGGGTTTCAACGTTAGGACAAGTAGGTTTAAGTTTGCTAGCAACGGTCTGGATGATTTCTGGAAAGAAACTGTTGAAGGTGTTAGCAATGGACTCTGGCGATATTTTGGTTGGGACTGAGGGAGTTGGAGTTGCCGATTGCCCTGGGTGTTGGAGTTTGTTAATACCTGCCCGAACTTATGTGGCTTGTTATGGTGTTTTTGCTGTAGATGGCAGAAATAGATTTTTTTGTGTAGTAATATGGATTTTTTTGTAGCATTCCTATATTGTCAAAATTTGAGTTGATGTTGTGGGGGTTTAGAGGAGTGCCAGGTGTTTCAGGCATTATTTCTTTGGATGATCTTTAGTTTGGTTTCTTTAGTGAGCCGGAGGCAACTTTTGTTTTAATTCTAGTAGAGTGTGCAGGTGCATGGTTGTCAAGGATGGCCAGGAATGTGTTATTAAAGTGTGTTACTGCCTCATCTAGTGGTAGTTGTTTTAGACTTGACCAAATGCATAATTTAAGTTCTTCTAAGAATTTATTAAGGTTGAAGTTTTTGTTATTTCTTATTGTTTTATAGGTGAGTAGATGTTGACATTCAACTTTATGCCTAATAGTATACGTTAAGAAATTATCACATAGATCTTCAGGGAGAGTACCTGATTTGTACATGTGGTGGGGGATATTAATTAGTATCCAGTGTAGGATACTTTCTTTATTGTTAGGCTTGCTGATCCTAGTAGGGGAGATTATAGTTTGTGTAAAACCATGTAGGTTTACGTGGGTGGTTGGGGTCTCTGCAGTGCAGGTATTCCAGTTTATATTGACGTCCCCTAGAACAATGGCCTCTTGGAGGTAGGCATTGGATAGCCAGTAGAGGATGACTTCTAGGGTCCCTGAGTTATTACCTGGGGGAATATAGACATATACTATGTTTATACATTTGTTTTTATTTATTTGTAGTTTGGAAATCATAATTTCTGCTTTGTTAAATATAGGTGGTTGAAGGTTGTCTAGAGTATCATTTAGGGTAGTTTTATAGAGAACAGCAACCCTTCCCCCTTTCCTGGTAGTACGATCTAGCCTGAGTACATTATACCCTGGAGGTAGAATTTCATTATCTGGCATAATTGGTTTTAACCATGTTTCTGTGAGACAAAGTATGTCGGGGGAGTAGGTTGTCAGGAGGGCATGGAGGCTGTGGACCTTATTGTTGATGCTTCTAATGTTTAAGTGGCAGATCAGTAGTGAGTTGGGCGTTCTATTTAGGCTTTGTCTTATGTTTGAGCTGTTATGATTAGAGTTAGTGTTGTCTGGGAGTGGTGGCCTAAGGTTGGGGTGGATATCCCCATCAATAGTAAGGGTGTAGGGCAAACTAGCTATGAGCTTTAGAAATTTATTTTCAGTTTCTGGTAGTATTTAGTTTTAGTGTTAACATATATGGTATAACAGGGTGGGTGTTAGCAGGGGAAAAGGAGTTGTTGTCAATGGGCATGAATGAGTGGACAGAAAGGTTTGAGAGGATTGGGGTGGTAATAAGGCATTTGGGATGGTTGAATCCTATATGGGATTGGTTCTCACCAATGGTGAGAGAATAAAGGGTGATTAGTAAAGGTAGGGTGTAGAGTAGAGGGGGTATTTTAGAAGACTTAGTAAGTATTAGAGACATAATGGGGGGAATATACTCCAGGTAGGTAGGCAGCCTAGATGTAATAGTAGGTGGGGAGATAGTGGTAGGGGTGGGTTATAAATGAATTCCTGTTAATGGTTGGTGAAAGAGGGGGAGGGGTGTTGCTGAGGGGTTATAAATTCAGAGGTATGGGGGTGGGAATAGGGGGCAGGGAGGGGCGCGAAGCGAGCCTGGAGGGCGAGTGGAGCAGGGCTTAACCACACCAGAGGAATCCTCAGAGCCTGTGATTAAAGTAAGAGGTGTTTTTCTTGCTTTAAATTCTAATCTATGTTCTGTTTTTAAACACAGACAGCAACTTAACAGTACAATTTGGTGGAACTTGCTTTTTTACTTGCTTTAAATTCTAATCTAAAATACTCTAATCTGAAATACTACTTTGGGTGTCCATGAAAAGAGACCACAAGCCTACCAGAGAACAAAGAACAAAGTCAATTTTATAGCAAAACAAAAATAATAAAATATGGAGATTTCCACCTTCATGCTGTCTTAGGCCATAACACAGCAGCTGTCTAAGAGAAAGAAATTTGTTGAGTTAGAGTGGCATGAAGGTAAGGATCTCTGTCCTTGCAGACACTCAAAGGTGATAGAAAAATTAAAAAAAAACACCCACACAAACATGTATCTGTCTTTGTAAATATGCATATTTATTATAGATATTATTTTATTGTTCAACAACCTAATGCCCACGGCATATGAAGCTTGAATTTTTGAAGTTTTACTGCCCGAGCTTCAACTCACCAGCAATCAGAGTTCCTCTGTAGGAAATCACTTTTGGAAAGTTGTGCAGTGGAAGTGATTCCCTTTTCAGGGGAATCTTCCAATTGTTTGAGTAAGTGTGACTTTGGAGTTAGTATATATAAGTTTGGGGAGGTGTGGGGCGCTTGTTTTTCTGCAAGATGTTTTCGGCGATTGCAGTTCGGGGATTCCGATCCTTGCTGCATTTGCTTTCATCTACTCATAGTGGAAGCATAAGTCAGAAAGAGTAGCAAATCAGTAGTAATACTGCGTCTTTATACTCAATTTCAAAAAAGAGTATTCTGTAACTTTACCCACTACCATCTTCAGAGTTAATAAACATTTAAAGAGTATTTTTTTGTGATATGTGGATGGTACTGGTGCACTGAGTAACATTATTGCCTCAAAGGAGGAGAGTCTCCTGTTTGGTTCTTATCTATGCTGCCGTCTGTATACAGTTTGCACATTCTCCCTGTGTCCATCTGGATTTTATGTAGATAAGCTGGTTTCTTCTCACATCCCAAGGACATGTTATTAGATGGACTGATGAGTCTTTGTTGTCTGTAGGTGTATGTGTATGTGTATGTGTATGTGTGTGTGTGTGTGTGTGTGTGTGTGTGTGTGTGTGTGTGTGTGTGTGTGTGTGTGTGTATGTGTATGTGTATGTGTGTGTGTGTGTGTGTGTGTGTGTGTGTGTGTGTGTGTGTGTGTGTGTGTGTGTGTGTGTGTGTGTAATGCTATAGAAAGGCCCATCAATCTACTTCCATTCCCTATTTGCCTAGTAAACTCTGTGGATGATTTCAGCTGTTCATGGGGGGGGGGGGGGGTCAGTGCAGAAGTCAGACGAAATCAAGAGCACAGATAGATGATTTTATGAAGCAGTCTTACTTTTCCTAGACACTAATGTTTTATTCCATGATCACAATAATACATATTTTTTTAAATGTGAAATAATATTGAATGGAAATAACAAAAGTATATAATTACAAGCTAAACTATTAACTTAAAACAGACCAAAAGCTTTAATTGTTCATATGGGAAGTAAATATTGTGGGAAGAAATAGCCAGGGAATTGTTATGGCTAGGCTTGTATAGGCCTTAGGGCCGATAGCCTAGTACCAACCCATAAACCTATGAACCTATGAATGTCCAGTCTGCATTATTTAAATCTCATTTTGGCAAAGTAAATTAATATCACTTAATATTTAAAACTCTCAATTCTTCATATATAAAAGCAGTATTTGTTAAGGACTATCTTCCACTTGATGGTGCTGAATTTGGTACAATATGCGGTCTTCTTAGTAGAAATTAGTTTTGTTTTAGATTCATTCATTGGCATGTGCTGTAAAAGTAGTCCTTAATTATACACAGTGTGTTAGATTTATTAAGAATTCCAAACAGTTTCAACATGTAGACTTAAATTATAATTAATTACATGCTTTGAACAGACTACACTTAATGGTAACAGTAACAAAAGTAATTACACTCAACAGAGTAAATGCTTCTGCGCTAATCCGAAACCAGTTGAAATAATGTCCAAAAACACAAAGCGAAAGAAGGCAACCACCAAGCTTACAATAATCCAGTCACTGTAATATAGTCTTTTTTGTTACATTATGAAGTATTAGTACCTGTATGGCTACTATTTTAAATGTAATAAGTAAAAATTAGTAACTGATAACATTCAATTTAAATTATGAATAATAACTTTTGATTTATTTATCAGTTGAGCTGGAATGTGGGAACACTGTGCAATATTTTGTAATAGCAACAAGAACATTTATATATATTTTTATGTGTTTTTTAAGTACTTCATTAACGATAGTAGTAATATGATATCATTGTATGGCTCTTACACACATATATTTTTGCATCATTGATAGAATGACAAAGTATTAACTCAACGGACTGATGCTGCGTCGATGTGAAATGATGCAGAGATGTTGTTGGACACTATAATTGATTTATGTGACCTGTCACAAGTAAATATTATTTCAATACTATAATATATATATTATATATATATATATATATATATTTATCCAGAGACATATGTATTATTTTAAGAGAAAACACGAAATTGCTTAGTTTTATTTTTTATTTTTATTTTATTTTTTGTTTTTTAAGAGCGATCTTTGAGATTTTTATTGCGGTTACCCACTAAACATAGTTTATTACTAGAGGTACCTAGATGACATTTGTCTGCTTTGGGATGGGTCCTTGAACATTTATTTGGACTTCATGAGTTATATCAACTCCACTACACATTTTCTGTCTTTTACCTACAACGTTAATAGTGACACACTTCATTATCTTGATGTCACGCTTTTTAAGGATTACAATAACAATACCTTTCAGTCTAAGCTGTACAGGAAAGCCACTTTTTCTAATTCATACCTGTATTTTGATAGTGGCCACCCTTTTCATCAAAAGAAAGGTATTGTTAAAGGTCAATTTATTCGTGCATCGAGGATGTGTAGTACTGACGAGCATTTTCTTGAGGAAATACAATTCCTAAAGAATCTTTTTATTGAAAGGGGTTATCCTATGTCCTTAGTTAATAATTTGGCCAAAGAGGTCATTGAAGGTAGGGAGTTTAAATATTTTCTGTTGTTAGGAAGAGGTTTACATGGGGCAGAGCAGAAGGATCAATCTCAACAGTCCGAACCCTACAACAGTTTTATTTATACATTTTCCAAGGACTTTGAACAGCTGGAACAAATTATTTCAAAATACTGGCCAGTTTTGATGTTACATGATGATTTTAAGAACTTAGTGCAGGAGCGCCCTAGTTTTGTCAAAAGAAGAGATGTTAACTTAAAAGGATTATTTGAGAGAAAACATTACCTAGAGCAAGGGCTTAATTATGGTAACGTGGGCACACATAAATGTGGCACGTGTAAACAATGCTCATTTATTATTAATGATAGTTTTTTATATATTCCATCTCGTAAATACAGGTTTGATGCTGATAGATATTACAATTGTGGGACGAAAGGTGTTGTTTATTTAGGATTATGTACACAATGCCTCAGTTTCTACATAGGGAAGACCGGGAGGCCTTTAAGAAAAAGAATTTATGAGCACCTATACGACATTTCTAAAAAGAAAGAAACAAATGCCTTTTATAAGCATTCTATATGTTGTCCAAAAATGCATCTTAAATTTACCATCCTTGAGCAGGTAAAGCAAGATGCCGGGGGGGGGGGGATTGGGAGACCTGCCTTGAATATAAAGAACTTTTATGGCAGCTTAGGCTAGATGCTGGTAAACCCCCTGGCCTCAATGTGAATATTAATATTAGCAGCGTGCTTAGGTTAAGGATGGCTAGACTGTAAGGTTTCAGTTTAGTTTTTTCAATATAGTTTTTTAATAATGTTTGTATAATTAGTATTTATTATTATTATTTTCATCTTTTGTTTTTATTAACAACAATTTTTTTCACTGTTGTGTTATATTTATTTGCAGTAGCACATAATTTTAGATCTACGTAAGGGCTTTTTAAGTTTTTAATGCCTCATTAATTGGTATACTAATGCCTTAATTAAGACATCATGTGACTATACTAGAATGTATTTAAACATTTGGGTTACATTGTGTTTTTATCTTGATAAAGCCTGGTATTAACCAGGCGAAAACGCTTGACTCATCTTTATAATCTTTTGTTGTTTTTCTACGGCTAATAAACACTCATTGTTTATTTTATCTTGGTTCTCCTTGTCTGTGGAGTTACTTTGAATGATTCTGACATACTGATGCCCTGGGCAGTTCCTTAAACTGGCATTCCTCTCAATTCAAAGTATCAAATTTGAGGACCACAAAACAAGCTTTTTTACACTTCAGTAGCTGTAGCAAACTGTTTGCTATAACCATAAAAGTTGCTATCACATGCTCATTGCTCCAGTACTTCAAATGCATTATAAGCACCTGCCAATCCCTCCCACTAACCTGAACCCCTTGCCTCATCCCTAACCTTATCAGTGGCTCTGACCTTGATGTTTAACTTGCTGATAGGTGTTTTCTGTGGGAAATCATTGCCAGTGTGGTTTACATGGGTGCACTCATAGTGATTTGTTTGTTTTATCTGGACATGTCTCCTTCTCCATGCTTGGGCAACTATTGAGTTTGCATATATTGGTTTGAAAGTGGGCATATGCTTCCCCCATGGGGGAGTGCATTGGGTTTGCTCCCTACAAAATCATTTAAAGGTACATTTTTTATCAGGTTGCTATTCTAGCCAGTCATGCTTATCAGGTTGGGTCTTCACCAACTTTTAACTTTTTTGGCTGCTGCTGCTGCTGACTTTATGCCTTACCTACCATTGTAGTATCAACCTCCACAAGTCACATTCCTGGCCTATTCCTTGTGTGACCCAGACTGAAGGACAGGCACAGGTGGGTCTGTCACTCTCATGTATAGGCTCATGGGGTGCAATACATGCCAGGGCAAGTAGAGAATGTGATGAGGCAGACAGGGCCCATCACAGTGTGTCTTGCAGAATTTTTTCCATAGGTTTACATCCTTCTCCCTTCATGCCAACATCATTGTCAGGGTGGGAGGGCCATGAGGAGAATCTTGAGCACTTGGTTCCTCCCACCCCATAGGGCAGGCATGTCATACTTTGTTATCCTGATACTCCAAACCTGCATCTACTTTTGAATATTGGCCTCCAGCAGAGCTCCACTAGAAAGTCACAGACCCATCCCTCTCTCGTTTTCTGTCCAGGACTGGCATGTCCATCTTCCCTGCCAGTACCATCAGTTACCTGAACTGCTAATCAAGCTCTGGTTGTCCAGGTCTTAGTTAGGACTTTATCCCTCTATGCCTCCAGGCTGGATGATTGAGTTTTAATATGATGTTTCATAGTGGAACCCTTTTAACCTAACTAATTGAAATTGGGGTACAGGGTGCTTTTGCATTGGGCAACATGCTGCTTCTATAAAAAATACATGGTATCAAAATAATGAACTCAGCACAGTAAGGAACCTCAGTCTTTGTTTGTTTTCTCTTACATTGACTTATCTTGTGTGCCTTCTTGGGGGGGGGGGTGAGAAGCCAGGGGGGCCATAGAAGCAACAAGGGAGCCTCAGATTTGGGACTGTTGGAAACCTTTTGGAGCAGACTGTCCCTGGACAAGTTCATGTGAAACCTAAGCCCTAGAAAGACAAGAAGAACAGGATGTATTTAGCAGCAGATATGATGATCCCATCCCTGCATGCATGAGACAAAATCCTCTCCACAATGTCAAACACTGAAGATGAGGCAAGATGACTACAAAGGGATATGCCTTGATTTGTAGACAAAGAAGAAATACCCACTCCAGCTGCTGACCCATCCAGTAATGACACCAAAACCAGACCCAAGCTGTCTCGGTATGATACATCCTGGGCCAAGGAGGGCTTTAACAACCTCAGAATCTACTCAATCCCCTGTCCCTAACCCTCCAGCTCTGTGATGCAGATGGTTCTCACAGCTCTGGAATTGAATACATCAAGGCAGGGTCAGTGCCAAAGTATGCCAAGCTGTCAGCACCCATTAAGGGCAGGCACAGGTGGACATCAGATCCAGGGTCACTGGTGTCAAAGGATAGATCAGAGAAGGAGACTAATAATGAGACAGGTGGGGTAGCTCCCTCCAGCTTTGGGACTGAGGGAGAGGGAATGATCCCCAGGTCCATCTGGTCCTTCAAAAAGGTTTGTGTTAATTTTTCAGATCTGGTTCCAAATACCGCTGGTGGGCCTTGCAGACCTACAAGTCAAGGATGGATTACGTGGTTAATGCAAGGGTTGGTCAAATTATTTGGTCTAGAAAGTGGAAAATCTGACCCAAGGAAGGGAAGGCTTTGAAGAGAACTCCAGACCTAGCAGCATAATGGCCAGGAAGGGGGAATGGAGCCAACCAGACTCCAGAGCTGCTGAATAAAAGGTTCTTCAGATGTCTAACCATGGGAACCTGAGTGACTCCAATGCTGGAGCTGGTAAAGTGGTGATCAGTACCAAGTGGTTACCTATACCAGAGGCTAAGGGACTTGGGGCCTTCAGATCTGTTTCATCCTCAAAGCAAAACTCAACAGTCCATTTTCTGACCTCTCTCTTTCTATATCTTTTTTTCTACCCTTTTCCTTCTCTCTTTCTCTCTCTCTCTCACTTCTTCTTTCTTTTTCTCCACTGACTTCTTTGATGGAGTGGGAGAAGCAAAAGCCTGGGAAGCCACAGCAGAAGGGGGAAGAAGCTTACCCTTCATAACAAGTTTCATCCTACAGTTGGCCAAGGCCCTGTCTCCAAATGACACACAGGCCTGGCAGTCAGAATCCAAGAGTGACGCCCCCAAACAATACACAACGGTCATAGGAATCCTGAGGCGGCAGCTTATGACAGCACCCAAACATTTTTGGAAGCTTAAAGTCTTATCCATAGCAATACTACTAAACACAACACACAGCAAGGAAAGAACACTATAGGGACAGTAGCACAATGGGAATATAGCGATTCCACTGAGCCAAAAAGCTAAACACTGGAAGAAAATTTTTAACAATAAAGCAACATAAAACCTTGTTTAAGGTTATAAGTTACTCAAGACAAGTCAAGCAACAGTCCTGAAATAAACTCTAAATACTGAGAAACAGACAGAAACTATAAGAAGGCTGGCAGAAGCAGAGCTCATGTACTCAACAACTACAAAGATAGAGCTAAAGAAGAGGAAGGAAGATTCCTTCTAATTATCTATCTTAACTTTTTTTGGAAGAGGAGGCAACAACTAACAATAATAATAGAACACACTGTGAGAGCAAAAATATAAAAAAACTACTGGCATTTATCTCGAGATATTCAGGAGCTTTGGAAGAATGTGTCTTAACACCAAAGAGTGGCATATGAGATCTGAGAAGATATAGGTATGCAGAGCATTATGGGAGAGGAGGCTGAGCTTCAGAACTGAAGATTCTGAACTGCTGATCTTGGAAATGACAAACTCTGATCCTGATGTTTCTAAATGGAACCCTTTTTAACTTAAGTAACTGCAGCTGGGACAAATGGTGCTTTCACACCTCACAAGATGCTGCTTCTTTAAAATGAACACATAATATCAAAGTACCCAACTCAGAATGAATACATAGTATCAAAGTACCCATCTCAGAACAGTGAGCAGCCTCAATATTTGTTCTAGTTAAAGCTTCCTTACAGCAGCATTCCTATAGTGTCTGTTTTTAGTGTGTCTTAAATAACCAAATTTCTGCTTCATTCCATAAAATCATTATTCTTTCTCAAATAAATCTGATGAACTTTAATTGTCTACATATATTGTCCAGAAATGACTAAAATGGGAAGTTCCCATTTTCACTGGAGACCTGGGGAGAAAAGCTGTAGGAATACAAAATACAGAAAGTCGATGCACATGAAGAACATCACTGAGACGTTATGTGACAGCATTAAGTATGAGGTAGAGTGATATGAAATGAGAAAACAATTAGGTGAGCTGTACAGAACTGAATTATTATTATTATTATTATTTAAATAATTAACTCACACACAACATGGTTTCAGACCAGGCCACAGTACTATGACAGCCCTCCTCTCCTTCCTGGAAACTGTAAACAAAGCCCGAGATCAGGTCATACTGTTTCTTCCCTTTTTCTGGATCTCTCTAAGGCCTTCGACACTATCTCCCACAACCTTCTTCTATCTAAACTCTCTAAGCTTAACCTATCTCCTTCCTCTCTGAACTGGTTCTCTAGCTACTTATTCAACAGATATCAAGCAGTAAAATGGAAAAAGGCAACCTCCTCATTCCTTAATACCCCAACTGGAGTTCCTCAAGGTTCCATATTGGGTCCCCTCCTCTTTAATATATTTATTAATGACTTCAGCAACTCTATCCCTTTCTCTAATATCATCCAATATGCAGACGACTCTACCATTATTTGCTCAGCCACTTCTATCCCCACACTTCTAAAGCTAACTCAAGATGCTTTTTCTTCCTCTGAACAATGGATGGAAAAAAATCACTTAGCACTCAATGCTTCTAAAACCAAATTAATGGTATTTACTCCCAATAAACTCACCCCTTTCAACAAAAACACATTTTGTATTACTAGTCATAACAACACAACCCTGGAACTGGTATCAGAGACCAAGCTACTTGGCATCCAAATTGACAATCAGCTTAAATTTAACTCCCACATACAACTAAATATCAAAAAAACTCATCAAAAACTAGGCATGCTTTATCGACAAAATCATTATCTTACACCCACCACTAAACTCACCCTCTCTACATCTTTTCTCATCCCCTCCCTCCTCTATGGTGCCCCACTCCTAACTAATCTACAATCCTCTCTGAAAACTCAACTATCTTGTTGCTACAACAAAATCGCCAAGTTCGCCACTAGCCATAAGTCTTCCACTCACCACTGTTCCTCTCTCCACAAACTAAAATGGCTAGAGCTACCCAATCAGCTTATCTATACCCAGCTCACTCTAGCACATAAGCTCATTCTCAACCCCTCACTCTGTCCCTCCCTTTCCTCTGCATTTAAAATGCACCTACCTGATAGTGTGCTAAGATCTAACAACCAAAATCTTCTAGAAGTATACAAACCAGCTCGTCCCCCAGGCAAACACCTCCTATCCTTTAGTCTAGCATGACTCTGGAACTCCCTACCACCATCCATTCGTACTACCCCTAGCTACTCTATCTTCAAAAAAACTCTCCACTCACATCTAGTAACCCGATGGGAATGCTCCTGCTGCCACCTTACATAACTTACTCTGCAAACTTTCATCTTCTCTTCCCTTCAATAGCATTCTTCCTTTTCATATATTCTTGTAAATTAATTTCTAAATGTATGTAATTCTTACCCACACCTCTCTCTGCAAGTTTACCACATGTATTATCGATCCTGTATATGTCTACTAATTATTCCCTTAATATTCTGTATTATCTGTTCATTTATCACTAACCTAGACTGTTTGTAATAGTTGTCCTTGTCTAAATTTCTGTAGTATACTTTCAATCTATGACATATAGTAATGTTAATAGTTTTTGGTCCGCTCTATTTTATAACACATGTAAGCTTATAATCTACATCATATAGTAACCTTGATTTGTTTATGGAGCTTTTCTCCCTAGGTCTAATTCCTGTTGTATATTTTCAGTCTATGACATATAGTAATGTTAATAGTCTTTGGTCTGCTCTATTTTATAACTCATGTAAGCTTATAATCTACATCATATTGTAACCTTGATTTTTATGGAGCTTTTCTCCCCAGGACTCCATTGAAAACGGGTTCACTTTGGCCCAATGGACTATCCTGGTAAACCAACTGCAAATAAATAAAATAAAAAAAATACATGCATTGTTTATTTATTTTTGAATATCAGCAAAGGTGCTTTCTTATCCCGTGATAAATGAATGTGCTCCTTATAACATTGCTTTTCCAATCTTCATATCTTGTGTCCTGTGTCCTTTACTTTCTAACTGCACTTGGTGAATGCATTACATGCAGGGACGTGGTCACAGGCTATACAGCAGTTCAAGCTGCAGAAGGCTTAAAGGCTGATTGATACACAACACCAGATCTGCTTATTTCATCTTCATTTCTTACACCATTGATCTGCAGTGAATAAGTACAAGAACTAAGCTATACCCATTTAGGAGACAATGGTGTGAACTAAGGTTCTCTGCTTCTTTAACAGTTTACACTCTTCTCATCTTATAACATAAATAACAGCATGCCAGCACCGAGAAGGCATTCTTTATACAAGAAAACATTATACCAGATGCACCAACTGCAAATATTTCTAAGTACTGATGTCTTCAAAGCTAATGTGCCATCGATACTAAACTTACTTTACTATGGTCCACTTGAATCAATTTTCAACTGGAGCTTTCAGTCAGATTTTTTGTCCAAGGAATGGAAGATGGCTACAGTCACTCCCCTGCACAAAGGAGGTCCAAACACTGATCCAGGTAACTACAGGGCCATAAGTCTTACCAGCCTCATATGTAAGGCCATTAAAATAATTGTCATGGACATGATAAATGAGGACATAGATAACCTGCAAATGCTGGGTCATCACAGTTTGGCTTTGTTGAAGGAAGGTCATACCTATTAAATCTAATTGACTTTTTTGAGAGGGTCACCAAAGTATTGGATGAAGGTAAGACTGTGCACACAGCTTCCCTCAACCTGGCCAAGGCTTTTAATCCAATACCCCACTCAGGAATTATAGACAAGCTCACTAATTTAGGTGTAAACCCTTTTATCACCCGCTGGATAGCCAGCTGGTTCACTGATAGGACCCAGGAGTTCAAAATAGGTGAGGCCACCTCCAACAAGAGGGAAGTCACTAGTCACTAATACTGGGACCAATTCTTTTTGGCATCTTTTTATCTGAAATGGAAGCACATGCTGATGATTTATGGCAGACTATGTTTGCGGATGATTGCAAGCTGGGGGTTTTCATCGACTCCCCTACAGACACTAGCATTCAACAAGAAAGTCTGTCTCTGGCTAACAAATGGTACCAAAGCCATGCTCTTAAACTCACTTTTAAGAAATGCATAATTGTACCCTTTAGAAAGTCAACCATCCCAGCTAATAACCATGCTGATAATACACCCCTAAGAGTCTACTCAGTTGTCAGGGATCTGGATATGCATGTAGACAGTAGCCTTACCTTTAACCATCATGTGGCCACAGTGATGAGGAAATAATTTTATTTTGCACAACTTATAAGTAAGGGAATGACATCTAGAGTCCAAAGAGGTCATTATCCCACTGTACTCTGCTCTTATCAGACTAATCATAGAGTACAGTTCTCCCTTTGGTATGTACCTGACCAGGCATATGCAGCAACTAGACTGACCTCAGAGGTTTCTCACAAAAAGAATACAAGGTGTAACAGACGTGCCTTATGCAAAGCACCTTAAGGTCCTTTCCTTCTACTAAGTCTCCTATAGATTGCTGAGGGGTGATCTATGCCTGGTTTACAAGGTATCCACAATTATTTATTTATTTATTTTATTTTACATTTGTTAACCGGGAAATTCCGACTGGACCAGGTCCATTTTCAGCGGAGGCCCGGGGAGAAAAGCTCCAACATCAAGTTATACAAATACAGTACATCCAGCATAATACACAAAACAGGTTACATCATGTATGCTGAGCATAGTAATATAACAAGAATTAATAAAAACACTCCAGGTAAAAGATATAGAACATGGGTAAAAAGACAATGTCAGTCATACTTTGGTAAGAAAAGAAAATATATCAAGTAAGATTCTACAGTTAAAAGTACCCTTTCAGATGACCAAGCCTACAGGGGATCAGAGCTCCAGCATGTGATCAGAGAGGAATTTGGGGAGTTAATAGTAGTATGGGTAGGGTTATGTGATACAAGGGCATAACCATGTACTAAGAAGGTGCGATTTGAGGGAGTTTTTGAATATGGATGTGGAGGGCAGTAGACACAGATAGGGAAGAGAGTTCCAATTTCTGGCAACGGTGTGGGAGTAGGCTTTCCTGCATTATTGTTAGCCTTGGTGATGGAGAGGAGAGATTTTTCACTGGATCTTAGGTATCGGTTTGTAGTATAGATAGTAAGTAGGTTGGATAATGAGGGGTTTTTCAGGATATTTGAGAATATTGTAGGCTGTGCCCAGCTGGTGATAGTTAAGTAGCTGTGGTAGCTCAAGCCATTTTAGTTCTTTTAGTGCAGCACAGTGATGGGTTCTATAGGTTGAGTTAGTAGCAAACTTGTCTATTTTATTGTAGCATGATTCTAGTTTGTCTAGGTCACATTGTCTGATTTGGGTAAAGATTGGTGCTGCGTATAATAGAGTTGAGAGGAGGTGGCTTTGTGCAAGAGTGACTCTTGCTTTTTGTGAGAGAAAGGACTTATGCCAGTGTAGGGAGCCTAGTTTTTTGTGTACTAGTTTTATGGTATGTGAGATGTGAACATCAAAGTGGAGATTATTGTCTATTTCAATGCCCAGAAGTTTGGTGTGGTTAGAAGGGGAGATGGCGGTGCCGTCATTAGAGGTTATGGTAAAGGAGAGGGTTTTTTTTGATCTATTAGGGGTAAATAGTAGCAGTTTTGTCTTTTTGGGATTTAGAATTAGTTGGATCCCAGATATCCATTTTCTACTGAGATAAAGGTATCTTGAGTGAGTGTGGGTGGTGGGAGATGAGGCGGAGCAGATCAGAGTTGAATCATCTGCATATTGTACGAGTGTGGCATGTTGTGTAGAGCATTTGAGGTTATTTGTGAAAATAGAGAACAACAGCAGGCCCAGTATAGAGCCCTGTGGGACACCTATGGTGGCTGGAAGTTGTGTAGACAGAGTTCCTTTCCACTGGACTGATTGTTGCTTGTCAGACAAGTAGCTTCTGAACCAGGCCATAGTAGAGGAGGTGAAGGATAATGATGTTAGTGAGTCTAGTAGAATGGAGTGGGAGACCATATCAAATGCTTTTGAGAGGTCTAGGAAAATGGCTGATACATATTTGTTATCATTCCTGTGAAGGTTTATATAATTAGTGAAAGATAAAAGGGCTGTGGTAGTGCTGTGATGTGGACGGAAACCGTGTTGTGTGGTAGATAGTAGATTGTGTGTGTTAAGAAATGTCATCACTTGCAAGTGGATGCATTTCTCAAGAATTTTGGATAAGGGGCAAAGGATGGCAATAGGTCGGTAGTTGGAGAATTCATAAGAATTACCTCCTTTATGGAGAGGAATGATGCAGATACTTTCCAGAGTTTGGGTATGTATGATTCTAGTATGGAGCGGTTGATAAGGATGGAGACAGGATATGATAAGGAGTCACTAGTCATTTCTAGGTATGCAGCAGGTATGTTATTAGCTGCTAGTGTGGTTGGCTTTAGTTTTAGGAGGAGTTTTTTGATAGTTGAGATGGGCACTGGTGATAGGCTGAAAGAGGGGTGGTGTGGAATAGGTTATGTTGTGACTGAGGTAGAATGTTTTGGTTATTTGACTGGACAGGGCCAAGATGGATTTAGTAAAATGGTTATTAAATTGAGAAGCTGTGTCTAGGGTATTGTTAGTAGAGAGGGTGCTGGGGTTGTGGTTTTGCCTGGCTTTAGTAGGGAGTTAATGGCATGCCAGAATTTTTGTGGACTATTTGAATATTTCCTTTGGGCTAAGAAAATAGTTTTGTTTGTTTATTTTGGATTCAGCCTTGGCCTTGTTTCTAAGCTGTTGATAGTATTGTCTGGAGCTAGGGTTTTGTCAGTTTTCCAGATTTTCCAGGCTTTATCTCTAGCTTTTAGTAAGGCTCTGGTGTCTCTATTTAGCCAGGGTGCGTAGTTGGCTTTAACTCTGATCTTTCTGCTGGGAGCTAGACTATTAAGGATGTTAGAGAAGGTTGTATTGAAGTAGTCTACTGCCTGGTCTAACCCAAGTGTCCGTAGTGGTTCCCAGTTGCAGTGGCTTAGGACAGTATTTAGGTATCGTGGTGTAAGGTTACGGTCATCTCGTACAAATTTGTAGACTACTGGTTTGGGGTGATTGGAGTGTTTCTGGAGTAGGAAGGTGGGGAGATGATCACTTAAGTCATCTGGGAGGCAGCCTACTGTATAGTTTTGTTTGGGATAGTTGGTTAGTGTCCAGTCCAGTATGGATTCTCTCTTTGTTTTCTCATCTATTCTAGTTGGTTCTTTAATTAGTTAAGAGAACCCATATAGATTGATATGTGTAGAGGGGCTGCTGGAGTTACAGGTTGCCCAGTCAGTGTTAAGGTCTCCTAGTAGGATCGTTTCCTGAGGTAGATTGTCCTTTGTCCAGTGTAGGATGTCTTCTATTATGAGCGAGTTGTTGCCTGGAGGTATATAGCAGCATATTATATTAATCTTCTTGGTGTTTCTTATGGATAGGACAGAAAACAGGACTTCAGCAGTTTGAAAAGTGGGTGGTGTGGTGTGCAGGAGCTGGAGGTTAAGGGTGTTTTTAAAGAGAATGGCTACTCCTCCTCCTTTCCTGTTCGTTCTATCAGATCTAAGTGTATTATACCCTGGGGGAAGAAAGACTTCATCTTGGATACTGGGTGTAAGCCAGGTTTCTGTAATGGTGAGTATATCAGGGTTGTAGTGGGCTATGAATGCATGTAGGTCTGTTAGCTTATTGGTAATACTTCTTATGTTGAGATTTAGGATTAGCAGGTCAGATGTTTGTCTAGCTGAGAGGGGACCTGGATTTGGGTGAATGTCACCAGAGGTTAGCAGAATTTGTAGGAGTGTCAGTATGTGTTTTTTAATATTAATTGTTTAGCTTGGTCTATGAGAGTTTTTCTTAGTGTGATGAGATGGTGTAATTTTTGTTAGTGAGTAATATGTAGTTGTAAGATTTATGATTGTAGGGCAGATGTAGAAGTCTGAGTGAGTTTGAGAGGGTGGGCTAGTGTGGGTAGTGTGATAGCAGTTGTGCAACTGTAGATCTGTTTGTAAGGAAGTTAGGAAGGTTAGCGATAGTAGAGCTAGTGATAGGGATGTGAGTGTGGGTAACATGATACTACTTTGAGTGAGAAGTACAACTAGGATTCCTGGTTGGTTGTGTGTGAGGGTAGAGTTGTGTTGCCTGGGAATGTGTTTTGGGAGTGGGATATAATTGGATTGGGGGTGGGGGAGGTAGGATGAGTGGGTTGGGCTAGTTGTTAGGGAATTAGGGGTTGGACTACTGGTCAGGTGATTAGGGGTTAGAATAAAAGGAGAAGTAGTGGGGGTGGGTGGGAATAGGGGGCAGGGAGGAGTGGGAGCAAGCCCGAGCGCAGCAGGGCGGCAGAAGCGGCTAAACACCGACTCTAAGTGTTTCTTTAGGCTTTGGTAAGTATGTAATGTTAGCTTAAATTGTAATATGTTCAACTGAAATTTTAACTGTAATTTAATATGTTGTTATAGGCTATGTTATGGGCACAGAGTATAATTTTCTAACATTCTTAAAAGGATATAGAATTAAAGCTGGGGTTAGTTACAGATGAAACAGGAGAGGAAAAGAAATGCTCTTTTATAGATTTGAGTATTTCTCAAAAGAAACTTGACTTTAGTTGGGGGGGGGGGCACTAACTGGAGAGCAATATACAACTGTTTAGTCCTGGTGATGTACTCATCAGTACAGAGGTTTGACTAAGGAACTATACAGCAGAAATATACTAATACACTCACTAACATTTGTTTAAGTTAATGCAAGTAAGGTATTTTACTGTCTAGACACTTGGAAGTTAAGCACCTACATTAGTATTTAGTCGTTTTAGTTGCAGGACAAGTGTCTGTGGGTGCCCAGTGCTCAAGAGAAACAACTGAAATTTCTACTGCTTGATATGGGGCAGAGAACTGCTTGACGTGAAAGATGGTTTGGATTACTGAAAGAAAAATAGAAGAAAAATGTAAGAGAGCATTAGGTTAAGGCAGCACATACTGTGTGACCAGTCAGATTGGATTTTTGTTTAGCAATAGTCAATAACAAAAACATCAGGCAATGGTTAATCCTGCTTCAGCACCTGATAACATAAAATATTTTCTTATGGCAACATACAAATATAAAATGTAAATAGAGAAAGCAGTCCTCTACTAAATTAAGCAAGATACACTTTCAATGTATTTAAAAACTAGTCAATGCAGTTAGACAGAGCAGTGAAATGCAGCATGTGAAATAGCCCTTCTGGCTCTATAATAGTAAACAAGGAAAACAGAACATATCTAGGTGCATATGTGACAGCAGTTCAGTAAGCAGAATTTTCTAAAGGCACCCTGCAGTGTTAAACATAACAGAAACATATAGTATAAGCTGTTGTACTAAAGCATTAGGAATTAAACCACAATATACAGCATACCTTGAATGCAAAAACCTTACAGTAGGATGATGACACACCAAGGGAGACAAACAGCTGCTGTTGGATTTGAAACAAAAAAAACAAAATGGCACCCTGGGTTTAAATTACCTCAGGTTATCCAATACAGAACAAGAGCTGGAGGAGGGAGGGGTAAAGACTACAGGGAAGGAGAAGGCTAGCCAATGGTTAAATGAACTCTGCAGACACTCACTGTGAAGTGCAATGTCAAACAGTAGGTGTAGGGAGCTAAATTTTGTCTGTGACTTAAACAGAACATGTTGGAGAAACAGATATGTGTCCCAGAGACTGCCCCTCCTATGGAACAGGCTTCCCATCCATGTGAAGCTGCATTTGTCTGTTACTGAGATTAAGAACAACCTAGCGTAGTGGATTGGGAATAGGAAATTTACACTGGGCCTAGAACCCATTTCTCTTATGGACAGAGGTAGCTTATAATTGCCTGGCTCTTGACACCCTGTTTGGACACAGGACACCATTACTCTTTCATTAAAACTTGACTAGGCTTAGAAAGGCCCCCAGGTTGTTAGCCTAGTAACAATCTATGAATTATGAATCTGTTAGTAGATTTCCCAACTTTGTCTAAACTTGATGAAAAGCAACACCTGCTAGAACTCAAGAAATTTTGTAGTAGCACTTTAGCAGATTCCAAACAAGACCTCTTCTTGAAAAAACAATGAAACACACACACACACACACACACACAATCAGTTTGGTAGTTATTCAGACATTTTTTCATTCTTGGTCAACTTTTTGCTAAACAAAACACAAGCTGCTTCCCAACCTGATGTGAAAGAGATGGGAAAAAATTAAAGCAGTTTCAGCTTACCCCACTTACTTAAAATACTGATTCAGAAGGTAGTCCTACAGCAGAGCCATACTGCTGCCTGGCACCAGAAAATAAAATATTACTGCCTCAGTTGTCTATTGCACAATGACTGAGCAGTAAAAGAATAATTTCCTCAAACCCATCCACGGTTATGTAGAACTGGGCTGCCACTTACACTAGTGTGATTTCCTACTGCCTCACCTCTGCAGTGTCACCAACATACAGCCATCTTTACAAGTTGATGATGCATGCAGCAAAAGCGATTAGCTTGTACTTTTAGATGTTGTCCAGGGCTCAGCAACCACAGGACCATAATAAAAATATATAATAATAATAATAATAATAATAATAATAATAATAATAATAATATGACTAGTCAGATGCTGTGGGTACATCAGTGAGCAAAATAAATTATCTTTTTTTTAATAAAAATATATAATTTCTGGAAGTATTGCACTGAATATTGGATTGTCTGCAGCTCCCTTTGCCCATACAAGCCATTGCTTATGTACACATTTACTTCCCAGACCTATTGTCCCACCTATTGTGTGTCACTTACTCCCATCTTCTACATTCTAACAATCTTGGCACTCACCGGGTAACATCTTAAACCACTTGTGCTTCTCCCCTTTATTTACCATCTTTAATAGACAGTTCCTCTACTAAACCTTAAGTAACTGAAACCCAAGGAACTAAATGTCAAAAAGCAAATGCCTGAAGCAGAAAAGGACAAAAAGCAAAGTTGTAAGTGTTTTTGCAGAGAGGGTAAGTTCCCAAGCATCATCAGTTTGGGAGAATGGTCCCTCATATCAACAAAACTTCTATATACTAACTCCACAGTCACAGAAATGCAAAGGAAGGAGAAATCCCTCAAAAGAAAGGAATCACTGCTGGCGCAAATATAGAACTTCCACCATCAGTGACTTTTAATGCCAAACAGCCATTGATATTTTGCTCCCTGACATCTTGTGACTCAGGCACCTAACACTCGCAGATTAAGAACTCAGTAATCCATACAGAAGACCTAACATTCCCACACCAAAACTGGATTATTTCTATCCCCTGCTAGTGCCTTAACCTATCTTATGATTAATATAATATAATATAATATAATATAATATAATATAATATAATATAATATAATATAATATAATATAATATAATATAATGTAATATAATATAATATAATATAATACAATATAACAATACAATACAATACAATACAATACAATATAATATAATATAATAGGTTCATAGGTTCATAGGTTCATACTAGGCTATCTGCCCTAGGGCATTTATAAGCCTAGCCAGAGTGTGTGTGGCTTTCACCACCCCTTAGGATGAGAATACTATACCCATTAGTTTGCTGTGCCTCTGTCCAGCAGTGATACAGAGATGATTCCCGGGGTAAACCTACGATCTCACATCCACTCGTCAAGATTTCTCTTGAACAGAGTCAGTGAGGGGCTCTGCCTCACATGGACTGGGATTCTGTTCCATAGTGTAGGGTGTCTCTGGGTGATGAATCTGTCCCTCCAGCACGTCCTATTTATATCCGTGTTGAGGTTTAAGTCTCTTGCTCTCGTGGCTCTGGTGGATTTGGATTTTATTTTTTCCTAAAGCTTGACCTTCTACTTCTTGCCCCAAACTGACTTCTAACACAAATTGATCCTCACACCACATAAGCCTTCATTACTTTTGCAGTACCTAAAAGACATTCTCCCGTCCAGGACAGTTGATATTCAGACAGACAATATGCCTGTGGTCAGCAAAGCATCACACTTCCTTATCTCCCTCATGCATCCATCACATATGCAAAGAACTGTCCTCCCCGGCCCATGATACTAATGGTGGTCATGCTGCTGGACATCTTTTCTCTTAAGCTTCACTGGGTCTTACACAATCTACAGATGGATACTGCAGATTTGTTGGTCAAAGGTCAGGCTAAAAACTCATAAAGTCTGGCACATCCACCAGGTCTTAGTCTCCTTCTCCCTTCTGTCTTCATCCTCCATCCTCCATCTTCTCATCAGACCTTGCCATGCCTCTTAACATCTCTTTTCCTTTAACACCCTGTACATTTTCTCCATTTTCACCTTGTCATTCGGTCTCCACTTTTCACATGGCTCCACTTTTTTCTTCTTCACTGACCATGCCTTAATTGCTTCCAGGCTGAGTCCAAGCATAAAGTCTTTAGCTGCCTTACTCACTAGCAGATAAACAAATCAATCCCTGCAACTCACCCTTGCTCTCAGTTGATCACATGACTCCATTTCACCCCTGTCAGTGAGCTAGACATTCTCCACACAGCTAATACTTTTTATCTGTCACCTCACATCTTTAAGTGGATTTTCTTTAATATTAATTCTGCCACTCCTCCTCCACTCTCCTTCTTTATTATTCTGGCTCATAACAAACCCCTCCAATTTCTGCACCCCTTTTAATTTGTCCTACCTAAGTGCAAACTTTATCCACCTGTCATCCTCCCACACTCTTTTCCTTCCCAATCAGAAAAAAACAAACTCTTCTTCTTGCTGTACTTTGTCATCTGCCCAGCACTGAAAATAATCATGTGTTACTTGAAACCGAGTAACCCACCCCCCCTTATGATCTCCCTACATAAGCTGTGCCTTCCACTTCTCAGCCGGCACCCTCTCCAAATGAGTCTCTTACAACTCTTTGGTAGCTCATTCAGGAATATGTATAAATGCCCTACTCAGTAATGAAAAATAGGTTAGAAGATCATGCTAATAATCTGAATCCTGTGATCCAGTATGTTTGCCCTCATCTACTTTCCAATCATCCTATTAATATTTTCCTCCGACCCTTCACTGTTATCCTGAATCATGTTTTTATAGGATATTATATCGTAATCTCGAAGCATTTGTCCCTGTTCTTATTCCCTAAATGGGAACATTTCTTTCTTCATTCTACCTCAAAGCCATGGCCTCTGATTTTTACTCATGGAATATCAGTCCTGATCTGGCCTGAAATAACAAGGATCACCCAGAAACGTCACCATACCTCATTGCAGCCAGTATTTATCATCATCACCATGCGGTTTAGGTGTGGGCCCTCACTTAACATGGCTGGTGACAAAAAGGAAGTAAACAGTTGTAAGCTAAAGATTCAAAAAGAAAACTGAAATGCAAAGAGCTTACCTTGCATTTAAACTTTGATCAAAGCACATTACAGGAAGCTTTTTAATTAATAACTGCATCATATACCAGTGGTATTTCTGATATTACTACACCATCTAGTGGTGTTCACAAATGATTATCCAGTTTGTAATTAAATATCTCTGTTCGAATTTGATACAAAAAACATAGCTCATAGTTTTTTAAGCTCAGATAATATTACCTTTATAAAATATGAATTCATCAAAGTTATAGTGAATCTATGCAGAGATTATTTATTTCATTGAAACTTTCAAGTTATCAAACATTTTTAAACAGGTGCCCCTTTCCTCCAGTTAGTGGAAATTTGGAGTTGCTTATGGTTAGTAAAGGGGTGTGAGGATTGAAACCCCATATGTGGATATTGGGGGCGCAACCCACCTGTATAAGGAAATCACCAAAGCTTTTCAAATATTGTTTCTATGAAATGACTGTTTACCTGAGACAGTTGTAGAGTTCATAATGTACTAAATGTCCAATATTTGAGTGAAACTGTAAAGTTATTTTAACAGCTCAATACAGGAAAATAAGGTATTTTTCATCCACTGTTGTGTGTAAGTGGTATTTTAAATCTATTACACTCCAAGTGACCTAAACTATATCTGAATTCATTGATACTCCAGTATGTTGCCAAACACATTTACTCTTATAGAGATGATGCAGTTTCATGGTATAACAGCTAGATCCTCTGATCCTCTTGCCACTTGCTCATTTTTCAGTAATTTCTCAAAAGGATAAGATATATCACAGAATACCCAAACCTTCAGAGTTTATGGTGGGGGGGTGGCCCCCACACACCAATGCTGTCTAACTGGATTTTGACATGGGATTAGTAATGGCCTTGAATGCCACCTAGTCTAAAACCAACCCTGCTCAGAGGTGTAAACAGAAGATCACTGTAGCTTGTCTTGGGAGATGGGGATGATATCATTATATCTGATCATTTTCATTCATTCCTCTACTGATGAATCTGTCTCGGATCCAACTTGGCTGTTTCTACCAGAACCTTAAATCCAAACTCTCAAGCCTCTCCCTTTACCCATAATACCCCACCAACCTAACATACCTCAGATCCCCCTTTGCTGCCACTTAGCTACAAACGCAAATCTTCTTGCTCTTGGGTAATTTCCCAGTGAAACAGTGAGTTGTGCTAACTTTTTTTATTGACATTGATTCCTTTCCCTCACCTACCTCCTTTGATTGCTAAGTTTTCCTCTGTGATTTTCTGAGCAGTTGTTACAGATTTCTTGGTACTTCTCTTTGGTACCATTGTTGGTACTTTGCTATCAAAAATTCTCTTCTACTCTACTCTATAGAGTATGTCTTACCTACCATTGTTGGTAGTTACCTTTTTCTATCATTCCTATCCTTTTTAATATGAAAAAAGTAGTTTTTGTAGTTTTATTTCTTTCAGTAGCTTAGTTAGGCCAGTATAACTGACAACTCTAATAGTTTAAAAAAAATGTATCACCTGTGTGCATAAAATACTAAGCTCGGATGCCCACAGGGAATGTGTATAATGTTTAAGAGCCACACATTTAGAAGCAGACTGCTCCATTTGCTCTGGTTTCAACCAGCTCCTGGTTTCTCCCAGTCAGGAGGAACAAGCTAGTACTGAAGGGCCTTCTCCCTTCCACTTCTTTTGCTTCAGCTGGGGCTCAAACCCCCTCAAAGAAAACTGATAAGTGAAAGTCTAGCATGGCTCCCAGAGATAAAGAATCTTGTACGAGGTCACCAGATTGCAAATCTTGTTTGGCTCCTTCTTTGGTGCTTCCTGCTAAAATGTCAAAAAAATTGGATCCAACCATCTTGGATCCATCTGCTTAGAAATCAAAATCATCTCAGATCCGATCACCTCTTCCCCTACTGGATATGGTTACATCTTGTCTGCCTTCACCCTTCTTGTAGGAATCCCCCCATAGATATTCATGACCTCCATCCCCCATGTCATTTCTGAGGTCTTCCAGGAATTTATCCAAGGCTGATGTGGATAGGATGATGAGAAGATTACTCAGAGCTCATTTCTTGATGGGAGTACTCCCATCTCTGCCTCCCATCAGATCTTTACACTGACATATGACTAATTCCCCTTTGTTCTCTCCTACTCCTAACCTAGAGGTGTCCTCATCAGATCTGAAGACAGATCTGTCAAAGTCTGTTCTTTAACTCCGGTTACTTCCCTGAGTCATCTGGGTCTGAACCTTTTGGATCCAAAGCACTGGTGCCAGATCTGGGGGACTAATGTCAACTCTGAATCTATCAGAGCCATCCCTGCCCCTTGGGGCTTCAGCATTGCACAGTTCGGGTATGACGTCTTCCTCAGACAAAATGCTTGTGGGGTTGCAAGAGCTGATAGTTAGGGAACTATTGGCTTCTTTGCCATTGACTTTGGTTTCCCCCAGGTGCTCTGCCTTGGAAATTGCGGAGGGCCTTCCTCACTATCTAGATAAAGGACACTCCTCCCTTCCTCGGATGAGACAACTTTACCTTCTTTGGTTCTTTGCTTTGAGCCTTGTTCTTCCATTCCACTGGGAGTGTCAGCTTGATCAAGTCTCCAATCAGTTCCTCAGGACTTCTCTATCTCTTCTGATAACTCTCTAGACCACACTGCTGATGAGGTCCCTCAGAAGAGAAAGTGTAACAGGAGACATCTAGATTCCCCTCAGTAATCTCTTATGGAGGACACTGATTTTGATGAAGGGGAGGGGTCCTATAGATCTCCACTTGAAACTGTCTTATTTTAAGACATTCTAGAGTTCTTAAAACAGAAGGTGCTTGGTCTTATGATGCCCCTTCCCAAGAGAAATTGTAATTCCTGGAGACTTTTGGGTCTGGCCCACCTACATCTTGGGTGACTCCCCTGGCCGACGAACTTATAGATCTCATTTCCCACTGGGCTTGGAGGGAACAAGATACTGTGCAGCCCATCCCTAAATGTCCAGACAAACTTTTATCCCCTCCCAAGGACAAGACACATTGGAGGAAGGATTTCCCAGTTGATGTTATGGTTGTGGTGGTGGCCACCACAAAAATGCTTGAGGAGAAGAGGTCTTCTGTCCATCACCCTAACTGAGAGTCCAGGGCCTAACTGAGAGTCTAGGGCCTTGGACAGATTCAGTAAGTGTTTGTACTGTTCAGTGACCTTTGCTTTGGATTCATTGAATTACTTGCACATTTTACAAGATTACAAGTAGATTTCACTAAAGAACTCTCCAAATCTCTTTCTGGGCAATCTCTTTCTGGGTGCATATCTGCCAAGGACCAAAATAAAGTTTACTCGCAACTGGCCATCCTTCAATATCCTTCAATTGATATCTAATGCATCCATGAGGGTGATTTCCCATGCACCAGAAGGTACCTCATGGGCTGTAGGTTCAGGAGACATGCCTGGATTCAAATTTATGACTTTGCAGAGCCCTTTAGTTCTCCATTTATCGATGCTCCCTTTGATGGATCTTTCTTATTTGGCCCTAAATTGAAGGGCACACTCTCCAGACGAGAGCAAGAAAGACCATGTTTGCCATAGTGATACATTTTGTACCCCTCAAAGACCCTTTTCCTGGAATCGGTGAGGAGGTAGGAAAATCTGGATCCATAAATCCCAGGGTCCTTTCCAAAACTCATGAAGAGATAGTTCTCCCAGGAGCAGAGGATGGAATTCAAATGGAAGATGCCACCTCCATGGCAGAGGTAGCTCACAGAATCAGGGCTTCCAGAACTCATTCTCAGACAAACCCTATCAATGCTCCTGGAAAGGGGCCTGACTGCTGTCCTCTGGAGGCAGGGGACATTTGTCTCTGCACCAAAGAGCCAGGCTATCCATAACAAATATCCCTGGGTGCAGGGAATTATAGGCAGATGTTTATATCATGCCATGGAATAGCATGCCAGAAGCAATCAGACTTATACCCCACTACTATTCCTTCAAGTCTAGGCTAAAAGAACGTCTAACCAATAATTGGATCTGCCCATGCTCCTTGTAATCTTACTACTCTTTTCTGTTCCTTCTTCCCCACTCTTAATAGACTTTCTCTTGATATATCCTACTTCCTTTCCTGATTTACTTACTTTCTAGCCTCACCTCTCTTTAATCCCTTAAACTTCTAATGTCCTTTTTTATATTCTTACACTAACCTTTATCTATCCCAGAATATATGACTGAAATTTGCTACCTAATTCTCCTGCCAGAAAGAGCATATGGCTTTTACAACCTATTACTTATTCTGTTATCTATTTTTCATGCATCATTATTTAACATACATATTAGGAACTCTGTTCTATCTTGTATATAATGTATGGTCAACTTTATTGCTTGCCTTATATTTTGCTCATTTTCTTTTACTGTATTCACAAATTGAACTAATTTGTTGTTGTCTTAATATTTGTAACCATTGTTCATTTTTTTTTTAAATTCTGTTTAATGTGTACTGTGGAGCTTTTCTCCCCAGGCCTCCTCTGAAAATGGGATAATACCCAGTTGGACTTTCCCAGTAAACAAATGTCAAATAAATAAAATTTTCCCAAATCTCCCCGCAAGAATGAAAAGAATCCAGATGTTCCGCTCAATCAGAGGAAAGGAGGAAAATTAGAAATAGAAAAGCTGTTAGAAAAAAAGAGTCATCCAGATGCCCCTCCCTCCAGATCAGAAAGGATCTGGGACCTATTCAAGATTCTTCTTAATGTCAAAGAAGACAGGGGACTTGAGACTCAAACTGGATCTCAGCAAACTAAACCAGTTTGTGCAATATTCAAGGTTCCAAATGGTCACAGATCAGTCCACTCTGCCTCTAGTGCAAAAGGACAATTGGATGTACTTGATAGATCTTCAAGATGTATATTTTCACATCAAAATGAACAGGCTCTCCAGAAGATATCTGCACTTCTGGCTGGGAGCCAGTCATTACCAGTTCAGAGCACTGCCCTTTGGTCTTCACCAAATGCATGGCAGTAGTATCAGCTCACGTGAGAGTGTGGAATTCCATGTATTTCCTTACCTAGACAACTGGCTCCTAAGTGCCCCAACCAGACATCTACTCTGGAAGACAAGGGACTACTTGCTCCAGTTGTGTCTCCATCTAGGCATCACAGTGAATTACAGCAAATCACATCTCACATATACGCAGAGTCTGGAGTTCATAGATGCTGATCTGGACACAGTCAATCAGATAGCCTCTCTCCCTCCAACACAAATCCAGACACTTGATCCCAGGTAAAGAAAGTGATCTCACATCCTTCTCTCCCAGCATGACTAAACTTACAGGTCTTAGGATCTATGGCAGCAGAAACCACCCTACTTCCTTTGTCAGTACACTGTTTCATTCTTCAGCAACCTTTAACAGCTCCATTAAGATCTCACAAGCTTGCATAAGATGTCTTCTTTGATGGCTGCCCATAAATGAAGTTTCTGAAAGCCATTCATTTGTTCTCCCTCTACCCAAAGCCATGGTGACCACAGACACCTCCCAACTTGGGGGGGGGCACTAATGGGAAGAACAGTTCAAGGTGCATGGTCCCCCGAAGAGGCCAAGACACATATCAATGTCCTGGAAATGAGAACAGTCTTCCTAGTGTTACAAGCTTTTCAAGACATTCTCCCCTCCAGGACAGTTGATATTTAGACAGACAATATAATATGCCTGTGGTCAGCAAAGCATCAAAAAAATGAGGGAACCAAGTCTTATCTGCTTTGTTGAGAAACAATGAGAGTGTGATAATGGCTGATCTCTTCCAGTCACTTTCTAATAGCAATGCACATCTCATGGAAAGCCAACATGACTGCGAACAAACTAAGCAGGTCCATTGTGATGGCTCACAAGTGGTCTCTCAATGTCAAAGTAGCGGAGAGAATTTTCCATCTATGGGGCCATTGATGTTGCGACCTATTTGCATTTCCTCTTGACAACAAGTGCAGCAAGTTCTTTGCCCTGATCGCTCCAATGGGGGAATCACAGAGAATTACTCTAGTCCACAATTGGAATTCCGGTCTCCTTTATGCTTACCCACCATTACCTCGCATCCCTAAATTTCTTCAGAAAGCATTCCAGTTGAAGAATACAGTTATTCTCATTGCACCCTTTTGGCCTCATCAGATTTGGTTCCTCTTCCTCTGGTCTCACGTTTTACATCCACCCTGGATACTGGATCACACTCCAGACCTCCTGTCTCACCTAACAGGTATGACTCATCCTGACATGTCAGGCCTCAAACTGACTGCATGAATTCTCAAATTCCACTTATTGCTAGACAGCCCAGGATCTGCTCCTTGGTCTGTTATATTTTATCTTCTCAAAAACCTTCTACCAGAATGCTTTAAAAAAAGTAAATGGAAGAGATTTGTATTCTGGGACCTTAACAGAGATCTGGACCCCCTTTCTCACCCTGTACCCGCTATACTTGATTTTTTAGCTTCAATTTTCAATGAAGGGGCTAATGTCTCTACTATTAAGGTCCAGTTGGCTACCATTTCAAAATTCCATTTAGGAGAAAATAACCCTACTTTGTCTTCTTCTAAATTATGTAAAGCCTTTCCATAAAGGGACTTTTTATGTAGACATCCACTAAAGGATCCTTCTCCTCCTTGGATTTAACAATTGTGCTTCAGGTCCTGACACAAATTCCCTTTGAAGCTTAAGCCAGGTCAGACCAAAAATTTTTGTCTTGGAAAGCCATTTTTGTAGTCATTATCACATCAGCTAGACAAGCATCTGAACTCCATGCTCTATCTACAAAAGCTCTTTACCTGGTTTTCCTCAAAGACAGAGAGTCTTTGCAGACCAACCCTTCCTTTTTGCCTAAGGTAACTTCTAAGGCTGACAATAACCAGGTCATTAACCTCACAGTTTTCTTTCCAAACTTTTCAAATCAGGGAGAGTACATGCTCCATCTTTTAGATGTGCATAGACAACTTTGTGTTTATCTCCATTGATATAAGGATTTCAGGAAAACAGACCAGCTGTTTGTCTCTTTCTCTCCTAACAGATTGGACAAACCAGCTTCTAAAGTTACAGTAAGCAAATGGTTAACCTCATTTGTCTACAGTAAAAGAAGATTATACTTGCCTAAGCCTTCTAGAGCTCATTCCACAAGGTCTATGTCGGTCTCCTCAGCCTTTTGGTCAAGGGCTCCTATAGATGACATTTGTGCAGCTGCTACTTGGACTAACCCTCATGCATTTATTACTCATTATAAATTGGATTTGGTTTCTAGGAACAGAGTTGCCTTTGGATCTGGAATATCCTTCCATGATGGCTACCTAAGGTTCAACTAGCTGAAGACTTTGTCCCATCAGTTGAGGAAATGAATGAAAATGACAACATCAGATAAAAAAAAGTTATGTACTCACCATAACATTCCACCTGTGTTGTCCATTTTTCTTCTTCCTCAACTTCTGGCCCACCTACCTCCTTCCCTTTGCGCATGGAAAGATCTTGTTTGAGCTCCAGCTTTTTTAAGTATTCTATCCTTTATTGTTTCCTTTTGTCCATTTATCTATAAGGGCAGCAAACTCAATCTGAGATATGTTAGGTTGGTGGGACATTATGGGTAAAGGGAAGAGCTTGAGAGTTTGGATCTGAGAATCTGGTAGAAGCATCTGAGTCAGACCCAAGACCAATCAGTTGAGGAAGAATGAAAATGGACAACACAGATGGAACATTATGGTGAGTACATAACTTTTTTCTGTAAATTTCCTTCCAAACATGAGAAATCATTATCTTGTGTTGGGCTGGTGACAGTATAGTAATCATTTCTTTAACCTTCCTCACAAACTTCAGAGGGGTACACAGGGAGTCACTAAACTTATACAGGTGCAGTGTACTGTCTAAGTTGGAAACATTATTGTAATGATGTTTTTTTCATTTTCACAATCAAACATCAGCTGCATATGCAGGTAGTTATCATTTGGTAATGGATGTAGAGCTATTCTCTTTAAATATGTCTGACAACAATTATGTTCTATTTGTTTTTTCAGTTTTCTCCTTGTGTGACATCAGAGGGATACACATAAGGTGGCTGTCTTTTGAGGATGCTGTATATGCATATGACAGCAGTAATATGAAACATGATTTTAGTAATGTGTTCCTTAATTTTCATCCCATTATAAGACCAGACAGCAATACACAGAACATTAATTTTTTAAGGTGCCATAGGGAAGCAGGTACTATTTCCAGATATGCTTTATTTATCATCACATGCATTTCTCTTCTACGTTTATGATGCATTGTTATGTCTTTTACTTTAAGCACTCAGACTTGGATGAAACTCATTTCTTCTTGAAATAAAAAAAGTATGATTTAGTTTCTTTCCCACTGAATGTTATTTGTTCAGGCCATCAATGAACCAAAGGGTTGTTAAAAAGCTCACCTCAGGGCATCTATAACCCAAGGGCTTATTTTGTTTTGTTATCCCTAGACCCCCAACTTAACTTAATTACTACAGTGGAGTCTTGTTCAGATAGAGTGTGCTGAAAGGATTCAGAGAAAAACAAAGCTGAAGCACAATACTGAATTTCTTTCCTTAATCACAATTTTTCTTCAAGCCATCACTGAATTAAACTGTTCTTTAACAACATTGCACTGTAAAATGCTCCTTAGAGCATCTAGAACTTCAATGAATTTATGAATTCTGAGAGCTTAGTGGCCTCCAGACCCCTGGCTCAATGTAGCTATTTCAACTGCAGTAATTCCAGTGTAATCTTGGTCAGTTACTATGACTTGAACGTTTTCAGGGGTAAAATAAAAGTTGAGGAGCAAGACTCAATTTTTTTTTCCCTCAGTGATTTTTGTTCTGTCTCTCATTGCATAAAAAAGTTGTTTAAAAAAACTAAATGTGTCTTAGAGCATATAGAATCCAATGGCTTCTTGGGGCCTTGGGGCTCCCAGATCCATGGATAAAAGAAGTTATTTCCACTCCTGTTATTACAATACAGTCTTGATCATTTAGGGTATGTTATAAGGATTCAGGGAAAAACAAAGTTGAAAAGGAAGACTGAATTTCTTCCCTTAACCATGAGTTTTGTTCAGACCATTAAACATCATTAGCTTCATGCGGCCCTCAGACTCTAGCTTAATGCAGCTATTTCCTACATAGTTATCATGCAACAGTCTTGTCTACTTAAAACAGATTAAACGAATGAATAAATGCAGGAAAAATGAAGAGTGAGACAAACTCTGAGAAAATGGAATTAAAAAGTAATCAGGATAGTGTAGATAACACAGGATGGGGAATGTGGTAAATGAGGCATGTGGGCAGTGGGAGCAGGGGCACTACGGAGCTCTTTACCTTGGCTACCAGTTGACCTAAGGGTGGTCCTGGAGCTGTATTTTCCATTCAATACATTTTTAATAGCATTCTTTTTCAAAATAGTATACACCTACCTGTGTTTCCTAATAGCAATACTGTCTTATAAGTCTTCATGGCATAACCGTAATATTTGACCCATAATATCAAATTTTCTATTGCACAATTTTAACTCCTATGGCATGTAGAATGTCACACCTCTAGCAGCCTACACACATCCTTACATTCCAAAGCATTTTCTATGAAATCAACTTAAAAATCATAATACAAAGAAATGTTAATACATTATGAACAATAAAAGCTATTATAATGGTATAAAACAGAAATGTTATCAGTAAAAAGTCTTATTTGCATTAACAATAGCCAGTACAGTAACAACCTTTATATCAGTACTATACTATATTAATATACATATAACTCCAGAATGATATTTTTTTCTAATTTTTCACAAATTGTCATATCTTGGAAACTGTACAACGTATATGTGTTCTGTCAACTTATTTTGTTTAGCCAGACATAAACTTTCACATAACAGCAAAAAGTTCCTTTCTATGTGCATGCTTACTAAGATATTTAGAGTAATATGAAGAATTATGATTATTTGTATAATTAGCAATACTAATAACTATGAATACCTCTCAAGATGTGCACTGTACAGGGCAAATATCAATCACAGTTTTCTTGAACATCATCTAAGGTTTTATCTGATGTCACGTAATAGTTTGTAAGTCACCCAGTTTTAGAAATATTAAGTAAATATGGAAATATTTCATATTTTCATAATTATTAGCAACCAACTACTGTATTTCCTTGTTGATAATATACTTTTCTTTCTCCCACTAAGGCATTTCACTCCATACCCTCAATAACATATAGGTTTCTCAGTTAGGAAAATATGAATACAAATTTGAATAATAAAGGGAAATCAGTGGTCAATTTCACTACTGCAGAACATCTTCCCTGGGATTCAGCAAGCTCTGCATGGCATGCAGGAATAGCGCAAGAGCTGCTGGAGGCAATATGGCCGCTGAGACATCCAGGAACAAGCTCTCGGGACATGCATGAGTGCTCCTGCACTATTCCTGCACAGACAAAGCTCCTGTATGCTAATTACCCCATTTGCAGGTGAAAACCATGCAAATGAGGTGAAAGAGTGATCCAGGAATCTGGCAGCTGTCTGTGCAGGAGTAGTGTAACCTGCAAAAATGTAGTCAGCTAGTAACCGAGTACATTTCTGCAAACTACAAAACAGAGCCATGACAGCTCCAAATAAAGGGTGTATATATGGCCATTGGCATGCAAACTAGGTTCAAAATAAAGAATAACTTTTATTTTTTTTGGGGCCAATTTCGGCCATTTAAGCATAGCACAGCTGTGCGCAAACAGGATCAGTCCAAAAATAAAAATAAAACCTTGAAAAAGCTTTTTAGGCAAAATCACAAATCTGCCATTATAGTCAATGGCAGGCAGAAGACAACAAGGCCACTGAGTAGTGGTTGCTAAGGGGGAAGGCTCAGTGTCAGACTTGTAACTAGGCATTAGCAGTCAGTTCTATGCAAATGAGGGGAATGATACTGAATCACAGATTTCCCCTCATTACAAGCCAGCACCCAACTATGTAGGTGCAGGAAAACCATGTTACAAGCCTAAGAGTTAGCTGATATCATAGAGGGGTGTGTTAGGCATACTGTAAGCTTACTGGAGCTCTGTAACTTGGGTTTGCCCTTAGCTTAGCAGAGCTAAGGAAGGGTGTGTGTCTGAAGCTACCTAGCAGTCTTTACATTGTCTAAGCGAGTGTGCGCACCACGTACCGGGTTTTAAACAAAAAAAAAAATTAAACCAAGAAATAGCAGCTCCATTCACATCTGAGCACTGGGTTTGCGTGGTGCATGCCTGGGCTTAAACAGGAATGCAATGGGAAGGGAAAACAGCAGTAGGAAGGTAATCAAGGAGAACTAGCATAGCTGGCAGGTGAAATGTATCGGAATCAGCCAATTACACAGGCAGCAGCCCAGCCCAGCACACTACTTTAAACTATGCAAACACCTTTCCCTCTGGTTTTTCCCACAAATTCTACACCACCGGTGTACACAAATGGGGAAATTTTACCTAACAAAAGCAACAAAATGATAGGGGCTGATTTTGCTCTCATAAATCAACATGTGAAAGAGACTGAGGATGGTGAGGATGAGAATGGTGGCAACAAACCCACAGTGAGGAGAAGGACAAGAGTGTACAGACCCAGTGTAACCTACCAGGGGCTACATGAGCTGGAGAGAGTGGAGCACTATAGGGTGAACAGGGACCTCCTACAAAAAATTGTTGAGCTGTGCTGGCCACGCCTCACACACAGAACCAACAGAGGAGAACCCATCCCAGTGGATACCAAGGTATGAGTAGGCTCAAGAATACTAGCCACAGGTACCTACCAAAAGCCAACTGGGGATATCATGGGGCTCTCACAGGCATCAGCATCCAGGGTAGTCTACCATTTCCTGGATGCCATGTCAGCACATGCCAGTGAGCACATATATTTCCTCAAAACACATGAGGCGTTGACCAGCTATATGTGTCACTTCCACCAAATAGCAGAATACCCTGAGGTAGTGGGTGCTATAGACTGCATGTACATACACATCAAAGCATCACTCGGTGAGCGGAGTAGAGTCTGCATAAACCGCAAGGGCTTCCCCTCCATCAACTGCCAGGTCATGTGAGATGCCTAGGGCATTATACTGAACATGTGTGATGGCAGCCCTGGAAGCTATCACAACTCCCACATCCGGCATATGACACAGCTGTACCAGAGATTTGTCAGTGGGGACATCCCATATGACCACCTAGTGGAGGATGCTGGTTATGAACTGGAGCCGTGGCTGATAACACCTATCAGAAATGCACACACACCCGAACAAGAACTCCATAATGTGGCCCACACACAGACCAGCTTCATAATAGAGCATGTGTCTGGGATGCTCAAGTCATGGTTCCAGTGCCTGGTCATATCTGGTGGAGCCTTGTAGTACTCACCAACTACATGTACCCAAATTGTCATTGTATGTGCCATGCTACACAATATGATCCTGTGGAAACAGCTGCAGCAAGAACAGCACGGGGCAAGGCCACATAGTTCCCCAACATTGCCAAGGCCAGCACAGGCAGAGTCACTCAGAGGAGGAACAACCTGAGCCTGCCCCAGTAGGAAGAAGGAAGCATGCCCAGTATGCCCAGGCCTTGGCAAAGAGGCAACACATAGCACATACACTGACATGGTAGGAACACAGCGAATGATACCGCACTCCAACTTGCATATACAGTAAAGGGAATGCCAAACATGACACTACCTGTGCTTAACCATGTATAGGGAGTGTACTATGTATATCAGACATAGTCAGCCCTCCAGCACCTTCCTCAATACTGGCACAGCCACAAGGTAAGTCATGCTTGCTATCAATTGCTGAATGTAGTAGTATGTTCTGCATGTATTTATGGTTTGGATGTAAGTATGTTAGGGAATTGGGTGGCTGAATGGGATGGCAGCAGATAGTAGACACCTATATCAGCAGCATGAAATCCTTAACAAATACTGGTGTCAACATAGTCTGCAGTACTAGACAAGGTGACAAAACCCACTGCAGGACATGTGGTGGGCCAAATGTGTGTCCATAGGGTGCACACATGCATGTCAGTGAGGCTCACATACCCAACAACAGTCTCAGCCAGCAGGACAGGTGTAGACAAACACAAAGAAAGGCTGTGACAAGGCCTCTGATTGATGGGTATGGAGAACAGCCCCCTTCCAGACCTACACAGACAGACTGCAACAGGTCAGCTAGTGGGATGTTAGTTCTGAAGGGTAAGAAGACTGAAACTGAAATGTAGGTCAATAAAACCTAAGAACTGTAGCACACTGATATGCCTCTAGTCTGCATGATAGGTCAGAATACAGAATGAAATGGAGTTCCTGAAATACCGGTACAGTCATAGCAAATGTTTACAGTTGTCAGGTGTGTCCCACCCCCACACAATCCTATGTAGAAATGTAGTAACATGTACATGTAGGTATAACAGTGGAGCACAGATTACCTGAGCTGGCCAAAGTAACAAAATAGATTAGAGCACGTATACAATATGTAGGGCTCTGTGTGTTAGGTTGTTGTGTGTTGTATATTGTGTGAAAGTGGTCAGCATGTAGGTATGGAGGGTTGTGTCCTGGTGGTCAATAGCCAGTACTGTTGATGACAGGGCCAAGTTCTCACAACTGCAGTGCCAAACACAATTCATCCCAGCAAGACACATTCCAGCAGTAATTCATACTAATTGTTCGGAGATATCTGTCACCATCTGAAAGATGGACATGTCATGAATGTGGGCCCAGACATACAAACAGTACACAGGTGGAAGTACCCTAGACAGAAAGTGTATAAAATGTTACTGTCAAATGGACACACCTTTGGAATTGTACATACAGGTTAGCACATTAGATGTCTGTGTAGTATGGAATACTGATGTAGTCTGGCCAAACACTGGCAGACCACAAAAAGCACAGGTATGAAGTACTGAGAAACTGCTGATGTCCCTGCACAAGCTAGCATAAGTGGAATGCCTCACGTTTATCTGTGAGTCAGCTGCAAGTAGTTTCCATAGCACACATGCACTCAGCTCACCCCACCATCTGCCACAGGTACCTCACAGGTCTTATCCCTGTTGTTGGGAATGAGTACAATATGACCCCCACCTCTGTATAGGAATAGCCACAGAATGCAGCATGCTGAAGAGGTGTCCCATGCAGGTATGTCCCTAGCTGTAAGCAGCACCCTGCCAGCATCCACACCAATAAATCAATAAGGACAGAAATTATTGACATTAACACCTTGCACACCTACCCTGTCACACCAGGGGAATATAGTGGCTTGCAGCCTAGGACTGTAGGAGTAACACAATGCACTGGCCTGCTACAGATGGCCTGCATCACTACCAAATGCCCTACTGTGCCCTGTCAAAGGCCTGTGTCTCACCTGTACTGCCAATGTATGCTATCTCATGGACTCCCAAATAACAACATAAAACAGTCCACAGAACACGAATCCCAGTAACATGTCCACCATGTCCTACTGCATGAACTGTGGATCAACCCTTAAATACTGCTGGGATGAAGTGATAACTATAGGGATACGTATCGGATAATGTTTGCATAATGTTCAGAAGAGGATCGAATAACAGAGGGGGGTAAAAGCATGGACGCCATGGAGTGTGTGAAGTCTGAAACTCAGATGTGTGCACATACTATCCCTGCCTGCAAACACAGGAATGGGTGGCCACAAGCCTGCTTGTAAACCACAATGTGAAGGGGTAATGACTAGAAATATGAGTCTTGCTTCTGGGTAACCTGTGTGAATCTATACAGCTGTGAGGTATGGTCACAGCAGGTCATGGGCATAATGTCATAACGATGGATGTACAAACATGGGATCCTCAGCCACCACAGTACCAAGATGCTGAACCATTTACAAAGACCCACCAGCAAGTGTCTGCAGCTCCCCCTCCAGAATGGTATGATTGTGCAAGAATATGTAGGCTGCAGACCAAAATACTGGACATGGCTTTATTCATCTTGTGTTCCCCAGGAAATTACTGCAACCAAATATGTATACCTGTCAGTAGTTGGTGACATAAAACATCACAGTGTAAAACAGTACATATGTCTGAATATCTCTGCTAGCACCAAAACCATGTAGCAGAAGCAGCACAGACACAATTAGTTACAGTATCCCACAATCCCTTGATCATTGTGACCCCATATTGTCAACCAATCTACAGATATCCTGCAGAAATGGGTTGCTAGCTGTAGGTGTAGAACACAAATGCCTGCACTGGATTACAACCTACCTGGAATAGATTCACACATCAAATACAGAAGATCATACTGGGCATGCGGCCACACTTAGAGAAATGAAGCCCATGTCTGGCAACAACAGTGGACTATATATATCTGTCAGTCACAGATGTTTGTGCACACATTCAACATTGCACACCAGTCATGCTTTGCACACACATCAGATAGGAATACACACATATATCCAAGGACAACACACTATAATAGGCCAAACACACACATACATAGATGTGTGGAAGAAATTGACAGACAGTGACAAAAAGCTTCCCATCATGAGGCCTGTCCCACCCAGCACACATCCATCTGGCCAATACCACATGATGTGCAAATGTCTGTCACTGTAGACATTTGCTTCTGGTATCCCTCAGCACTATAGTGTATGTGGTGCTTGTGATAACTGTGTAACATGACTGTACAAGTCATTATTCATCTAGCAGTTGTATACACATTCCTGTTAAATATAAACCTGTGTGTGAATGAGTGTTGTGTGTGTGTGCTTCCAGACGAATGGTTTATGGCCCATTCACACACACTGCACTGCACTCCCCACTCCCTGTAAGCTCTATGGCATGTGATATAACTACCTAATGCTATAGTGTGATGTATTAGTTAGGTAGGAGTTCTAATCCCAGACATGACAACTGTGAGACTGTGCATGTGTAGGGATCAATGCTTTTGAGGCCATTCACAGTCACTACACTTTCCATTGCCCTACTTTGGCAAACCTGCTGATGTCATTCACCTTGAAATACACCTTTGCAGAAGGGTTAACCTATAAGTTCTGTGGCATGTGCTATAACTGTGTAATGCTATAATGTGATGTACTACTTTGGTAAGAGTTCTAATCCCAGACATGGCAACTGTGAGACAGTGTGTGTGTGTGTGTGTGTGTGTGTGTGTGTGTGTGTGTGTGTAGGGATCAATGCTTTTGAGGCCATTCATAGTCACTACATTTTCCATTACCCTACTTTGGCAAGCCTGCTGATGTCATTCACCTTGAAATACACCTTTGCAGAAGAACTAGCCCTATAAACTCTGTGGCACATACTATAACTGTGCAATGCTATAGTATGATGCACTACTTAGGTAGGAGGTCTAATCCCAGACATGGCACCTGTGACACTGTGTGTGTGTAGGGATCAATGCTTTTGAGGCCATTCACAGTCACTACACTTTCCATTGCCCTAATTTGGCAACCCTGCTGATGTCATTCACCTTGAAATATACCTTTGCTGAAGAGAATAACCCTATAAGCTCTGTGGCATGTGCTATAGCTGCGTAATGCTGTAATGTCATGTATTAGTTAGACAGACATTCTAATCTCAGACATGCCAACTGTGAGAAACTGTGTGTGTAGGGATCAATGCTTTTGAGGCCATTCACAGTCACTACACTTTACATTGTCGTACTTTGGCAACCCTGCTGTCATTCACCTTGAAATACTCCTTTACAGAAGGGCTAACCCTGTAATCCCCATGGCGTGTGCTATAACTGCATAATGCTATAGTGTGATGTACTAGTTAGGTAGAAGTTCTAATCCCAGACATGGCTACTGTGAAATTCTGTATGTGTTTGTTTGTCTGTGTAGGGATCAATGCTTTTGAGGCCATTCACAGTCACTACACTTTCCATTGCCCTACTTTGGCAAGCCTGCTGATGTCATTCCCCTTGAAATACACCTTTGGGAAAAGACTATCCCTATAAGCTCTGTGACGTGCGATAAATGTGGTACACTGTAGTAGCAATACATAGCTAAATAGGGGTTTGAATCTCAGCCCTGTCAAGTGTGTGTGTGTGTTTGTCATTAGTATCCTGTGTGGAGGTAGCTGTTCTTGTGTGATAACAGGACTCATTGTGGGGTGGAATTTGCAACTTTCTTATATTGATGACATACTTAGCTAAAGTTTTGCTTATAAGTTAACAAACAGGCTAATACACTCAAGTGTACTAGCCTTTGATAGCATTTAGTCGAACAAACAAGCATTTACTGTATTTTCTGTCTGTGTGTGGAAAAAAACAAAAAAAAACAAAAAAATACTTCTGCTTTCCTAACTTTCCTAGCTAGTTGTTCCAGTGATCAGATTTGCTGATCCCTGGGCTTTGTATTTGGTTCCTGTGTTCCTCCATTTTCTTGTGTGGCCAGAGGGAAGTTTCTTTACTCACCAGTGAGAGTGGGAGTACTGAGCTGCCTGTTTGTCCTCAGAAGAGTGGTTAGAGACAGCAACTGGTAATTCATTGGCCATTTTGGGTCATTTCCTGTTTTTTCCAGCCCCCTGCTATAAAGCACACTTTGGCGGGCTTTTCTGGCATTAGAGAACTTGGCATAGCTCCTCGTGGTCCCCTGCAGAGTTCCTAAGGCAGCAGAGAGCAGAAAAAGCGACTTTCTTGATTCTAAGTATTTTTTAAGCATTTTTTATTGCTTTTTTTGACCTTTTGTGCATTTTGACCACTGTTTGTGCTTATATTATTGTTATATTACCTGTTTTCTCTGTTTTTCTGAGCTTAATTTGTTGACTGCACTTCTTAGCTAAAGTTTTGCTTATAAGTTAACAAACAGGCTAATACACTCAAGTGTACTAGCCTTTGATAGCATTTAGTTGAAAAACCAAGCATTTACTGCATTTTCTGTCTGTGTGTGGAAAAAAACTAAAAAAAACAAAAAAATACTTCTGCTTTCCTAACTTTCCTAGCTAGTTGTTCCAGTGATCAGATTTGCTGATCCCTGGGCTTTGTATTTGGTTCCTGTGTTCCTCCATTTTCTTGTGTGGCCAGAGGGCAGTTTCTTTACTCACCAGTGATAGTGGGGAGTACTGAGCTGCCTGCTTGTCCTCGGAGGAGTGGTTAGAGACAGCAACTGGTAATTCATTGGCCATTTTGGGTTATTTCCTGTTTTTTCCAGCCCCCTGCTATAAAGCACGCTTTAGCGCACTTTAGCGCGATTTAGCGCGGAGTTGCTACAGGAGCACACAAGAGCAGTGGCGGTTAATCAAGGTTAAACTATTCGGGCTACCTAAAGTCCACTCTTCAAATTTTCCCTTAAAACAGCCTTCCCTGAACAGTACTGCTGATCTAACCAGCGTATTCTATATCTAAAAAGCTCAGCTCTACTTGATTCCTAAGTAGAATATTCTCTATCTGTAAAGCCTAGCACTTGCTCCTAAAGTACTTTTTTACTTGATATAGCACTTTTATTATACACAGTACCCCACCCACCAAAAACCCCATTCGATCACCCACATCCCCCGGAGTCTTTTAAAGTCCTTGTCTATTCCTTCTAGCATGTCGAGGGATCAGTTGCTAGTGTCCTCTCCTGCTCAGCTGGTGAATCTGGGAATATTGAGGCAATGTTACAATTGTCTCATGTACATGGGCAACCCTCTCCTTCTCCCACAAAACACAAATACATGTGAGAGATGCAACTATATAGCCAAACTGGAGGCTGAGCTCTCTCAACATAGGACTGGTAAGACCAGACAGGAGGAGAAGGTAACCACACACACAACAAACCCAGTCTCACATAGTACTATCACAACTTCAAATCATACACATAAATACACAAAGACATATTCGGAGGCTCTGATCAAAAATCTACCAAAACAGCAGAGGCCACCAAAGCAGACACCCAAACAACTGCCACCTCAGGACACAACACATGCAACATATAGACCACATAGTCAGTGTGCCAAACAGTCACAGCCCTTAAGGCCAAACACAATGCCAGACACACTGTCATTGGTGACTCCATAGTCAGACACACTGGCGTCCCGCTCACCAGATTGAACAAGGAAAAGGTCACAGTAAGCTGCCTGTCGGGCTAGAATCCACCACATAACGCAAGCACTCAGGTCTCTCAACAGCAGGTACAAGTGACTCTGTCATTGTCCACGCTGGTGTGAGCGACCTGAGACGCACCTCCTTGGACTACATGAAAGAGACATAGAGCTCTCTGATTATGTAGCCCAGGCAGGTATGACCCTGACCTTGAGCAGTATCCTACCTTCACCAAAAATGATGCCACAATACAGAGACAAGATGATCAGCTTTAATAATTGGCTTAAACTCTGGTGTCATTCAAAGGGGATCCAATATCTGTCTGCCTGGGATGACATGCTGGACAAGCCATGCTCCTTCGCAAGGGACAGCTTGCACCTGTCACCCCTGGGCTTCCGGATATTGGCAAAGGCTCTTGCCACCCCCATAGTGCCTTTTTTGGGCAAGGCTCAAATTCTAAACCTACCACCCTAGAACACAAAAAAGGAAAAAAACTAAGGGTAATGCTGCTCAATGCCAGAAGTCTCAACCTCAAGATGCACGCACTCGAGGCCCTTCTCAGTATGGAGAACATCGATGTCTGTGCTGTGACTGAAACCTGGTTCAAGGCTCCTGAGAGCACCCTGGCACTATCAGGCTTTACCTCTTATCATGCGTTCCGGCCCCAAAATCCGGACAACACCAAGAAAGGAGGGGGGGGTGTCTATATTCATCAAGAACACCCATACCTCAAGGTTGGTGGCAACGCACGATGCATCGGAGACCATCCAGGTGCAACTAACCATAGGCAAGACTGCTCTGCAATTTGTAGCATGTTACAGGCCACCCTTTCAATCTCAGGAACCTCAAATAGCTTTCCTGAAAACACTGGAGGGGATAAATGTATCTCCAAACACCATCATACTAGGTGATTTCAACTACCCGACTATAGACTGGGATCACTACTCTAGCCCCAACAATCTAGCCCAAAGGTTCCTAGAGTTCATAAACTCAAATGCCATGGAACAACTAGTCACCATTCCCACAAGAGGAGATAACATACTAGATCTCATCATCATGAGCATGGGCTCACAATGTTCAACACCGGAAGTATACCCTTCACTGGTGAGATCAGACCATAAACTAATCTCACTGGAAGTCCACATCTGAGATAAAAAAGACCACAGTGAAGAACTTCTCAAAAGCTGACTTCACACTTCTAAAGGCTAGTGTGGTCTCTTTTATGGCCCCCGAGACTGCGGAAACCATTACTCAAGCCGCTGAATCACTTACAAATGCCTTCTACCAGCACCTACAGGACTGCATGGATCAGGCAATCCCAAACAAAACAAAGACTCTTTGTACCAAAGGCAAGCGTCCAGTTTGGTGGACCCCAGCCATAAACAAGCTCTACAACAAAAGGAGGAAGCTACTACAAGATAGAGCAAAATCCTTAAAAGGGAAAACACCCTTGATCATTATAAGTAAAAAATTAAGATCTCTCATAAAATCATCCAAGGCAAATTTTGAGAGAAAAGTCACCAAGGACTCAAAGGACAATCATAAGGCCTTCTTTAGCTATGTTAGAAACCTGGGAGGAAACTCCCAGATATGCTCAGAATTAGTTGAAAATGATGTAAAAATTACTGAACCTACAGACATTGCCAACATACTGGCTGACAGGTTCAGTGCAAACTTCTCCCCCCTCCCCCCAAAAGGTGAGATATCTATACCAGAGAATTATAGCCCCCCAAACATCTCAAACACTCAGGTGAGAATTGCTCTCTCCAAGGCAAAAAACACAGCATCCATGGGACCAGATGGTGTCCCCGGATGTGTGCTCCATGAACTCAATGAGGAATTAAACCCGCAGTTAGGGCAGCTGTTTAATCTTAGCCTCACCTCAGGATACGTGCCTAAGGAGTGGCATACGGCAACTGTGGTCTCACTTCACAAAGGAGGTGCCTCCACCGACCCGGGATTACCATCCCATCAGCTTGACAAGCTTGATCTGCAAAGCTATGGAGAGGATCATAATGGAACTCATAAATAAAGACATAGGAGACTTGCAGACTTTGGATCTGACCCAGTTTGGCTTTGTCAAGGGCAGAACATGCCTTTTAAACCTGGTGGACTTTTTCGAAACAGTCAGCAAGGCCATTGATGAGGGAAAGGCAGTCCACACAGCCTACCTCGACCTGGCAAAGGCTTTCGACACAATACCCCACTCAGGTATCATTGAAAAACTCATCAGCTTAAATGTAAACCCATACATCACAAGATGGGTTGCAAATTGGCTAAGTGACAGAACCCACAGGGTCAGAGTTGCTGGCGCCATGTCAGACTCAAAGCCTGTCACAAGTGGTGTCCCACAGGGCTCAGTCCTGGGCCCTCTCCTGTTCAGCATCTACTTTTCAGAAGTACAAGCAAACACAGGAGGATTATGGCTGACAACATTTGCAGATGACTGCAAACTGGGCACCATAGTTGAGAACACATCTGACACAGATATCCTTCAGAAGGGTCTTATAGAAATGGAAAACTGGTGCCAGAACCATGGCCTAAAGTTAAACGCCAAAAAATGCATAGTCATACCCTTCGGGAAAAACAAGGTTACCCCTAGCTACCATATAGGCGGCAACCCACTAAGCACAGAAGAGGTTATCAGGGATCTGGGTACCCAGGTTGACAGTAACCTTTCATTTGATACTCACGTTGCCAAAGTAGTTAGGAAGACCTTCTACATTGTCCACCTGATCATGAAGGGATTCGCATCTAGATCAAGGGAAGTCATCGTCCCCCTGTACTCATCACTCATCAGGCCAATGATTGAGTACAATGCCCCATTCGCAATGTATCTGACACGACACCTGCAGCAACTGGAAAGGCCCCAAAAGTTCCTCACCAAAAGGATAAAGGGTCTCAAAAATATGTCCTATGCTGCCCGACTGAAGGAACTTCAGCTCTACTCAGTCGCTTACCGTCTGCTCAGAGGTGACCTGTGCCTGACATACAAGGCCATGTCAAACCCAGAATTGATGAACATGCTTCACCTCAAAAAATCTAGATCCCTCAGAACTACAAGGGTGGGAGACTTAAACCTTGACACGGTTATTAATAGGACGTGCTGGAGGGACAGATTCATCACCCAGAGACTCCCTATGCTGTGGAACAAAATCCCGGTACATGTGAGGCAGAGCACCTCACTGGTTTTGTTCAAGAGAAATCTTGACCAATAGATGGGAGATTGCAGATATACCCCAGGGATTATCTCAGTGTCACTGCTTGACAGAGGCACAGCAAAATAATGGGCATAGTATCCTCCAAACTAAAGGGGTGGCAAAAGCCACAAAACTCTGGCTAGGCTTATAAATGACCTTGGGCAGATAGCCTAGTATGAACCTATGAACCTATGAACCTATGAACTATATGGCACAATGTCCACTTTACAGGACAACAGCTGTCAAACAGCAGAGAAGCTGGTGTAGACAACCCATACACCTACATGTAACATTATGGATTGGGGAACAATATAGGCAACCCTTGTGTTACCCAGAGAACACTCTCCACCCATGTCTCATACATAAACACACTTGGCTAGGCAACAATTACTATGTTGGTAGTTCCCTGCATATTGCCCACAGATAGTAACCACTGTGTGATTGCAGTAGACTACAGAGGACATGGCACCCTGTTCCATCATTACAATAGGCAAATAATTGCTTACAGTGGTCCTTTGCTTTGTTCCCAACTGGACGCCTGCAGCAATTGTAGAGTTAGCAAATGTAACCCAAAAAGGACATACCATGCGTTATACACATGCCCTGCATGGACAGAGGCCACTAACACCAGTGAATACCTGCATCACGCTGCTAATGTAGGTGCAGGATCAACCTCAGTTCCATAGCCAGTTCTCACCACATGAGGCTAGGAATGTCACATCAGATTATAACAATCTGTCCACACAGCATGCCCCAGACACCCCAGGTACACTTCCACATTTCACAGAACATGCATGTGGGACATGTGCACATCCCAGACACTGTCCATGTTATGGAATATAGAACACATACATGGCAAGCATTGCACAGCACTGGCCACCCACAATAGTAACCCAGATGAGTGGATGGTGAATACAATACCCACCTGTGTGGGCCAATCCAGGAACTACACCCCTGAGCCACACTGCAGACCATTGTCATGTGGACTGATGCCAAGGTATACCCTTTGCCTAGCCTTGTACGGCCTTCTGGCACAGTGAACTGCTACACACCGGTGAAGCAATGAACCCATGCATGTTAGTACTGGCAAATCTGTGTCTGTGTGAGTGTGAGGAGATTAATGATTTGGAAGCCATTCACACTCACTACACCTCTTATTGCTCTACTGAAGCATGCCTTCTGATGTCAGTCACATTGACATACCCTTTGCCCATATATCAGCCTGATAACCTCTGTGGTGCATGTGATACCTGTGTAATTTTGTAGTGTAGCAAACTAGTTAGTTAGGAATTCTAATCCTGACCCTGCCAACTGTGATAATGTATGTGAGTCCCTGAGAGAGTGTGGTTGTGTCTACCTTGACACCTGCTTTTGTAGACAATCTGACACACTCTGGTCAGTCCAGAGATATACACAGAACCCCTTAGTTCAAGATGTGTGGACCAAGGCTGACAAAGTGGATGTTTACAGCCAAGTAAATGGGGATATCATGGAAATATTGGAATATATAAGCTCACACAGTTTATACATTCACTTCTGTCTGTGCTGACACATAATAACTGGAGGAGCAGAGGTCACAAGATCACATTCTACACACTAGTTATTGACATACATTTGTACAGCATCCCACTGCTTTCTCAGAAATACACAACAGTTATGCTGGCCCGGCAACAGTACATCTGACAAGTATCTGAACATAACATTACACTGGGTAAGTACACTGAGCTGCTAGGCATGTTACAAAGCACTGTGCAAATGACAGGCAGACTGCCACAACACTGGCCTACATTTCTTATGGGGGAATGCACATGTACTTGCAAATATAGCAGGCTCTACAAGCATGTAACAGCATGGAGTAACAGACACCTGTGTGAAAGCGCATACCAACAACCACTCTGAACACAGCCACAGTCACATATGGTAAGCGTGCTTAATATTACAGTATATAGACTGTGTGATAAACACCATCCTCATATGTGCCACTCACACACTAACCCTACAAATACTGGGCCATACACAGTGTATTCCAATGCCTGACTGCGGTATGGGATAAGTGTCAGTTTGGCCCTACAAACATGTACGCCGATAGGGTACCATACACTGGAACAGCATGCAACATCCGATAGAACAGGACCAAGAACAATGACATCTACCACAGTCTGTACATAGGCCAAGGTACATATTCACAATACACACTCTGTCGACAATCACCATAAGTACACAGATCTCACTACTGTACACACTATAACAGAATGTTCAGGTTTTGTCCTGAAATATAAGCTCTACTATACATAAACATGTCTAGCAGTCTGATATCTCACTGGCTTATTACCAGGTATGATGTCAGTAAATATTGGTGTACTGAACATATACATCGCATACTGCATGACATATGTACTAAGGTTGACAGAGTTGTGGCTGGAGGCACAAACACAGGGCCAATATTGACATGTTGCTGTGATAAACTCATACATTTACTGGTGTAACAGGGTTTGTTGTAACATATGTCTTCCAAGGGATATGACATCAGTAACTCACATGGCTGTCACCATGTACTGACTGTAGTCCTCAGAGTATGCTACTGCATTTTTAAAGACAGGACATCTGTGAGTAACACAACACATGTAAGACTCCAAACACTGGCCGGTCTGCAGATAGCCCTACAGGTGAGTTTCCTCAACCACATAACACTGTCATGACAGGTATTAAATTATGTAGACCAGCCATATCCACACAAACCCTGTTAAACCAACATTACTTCAAATGTAGAAGAGCATGACTTACATTCTGTCCTCATGTCTGGAACATCCCCCTCATGTTTTTTGGCCTGTCTCTACAGTGTATGTTGTAAGAGGTATATCCCACTACCCTCTGTGATGCTGTTTGCTAAACACCGGCATGAAGTCCTGCTCACAGTGAATGAAAAGGGCCAACACCCACATGATGTTCCTAGTTATAGGAGTGTGTTTCCATGCAATTGGCTATATGAATGTTACCACAGCTGTTCCACTTGCAATCAGCTAGTGGGAGACTGCAATTTGTGCACA
>NC_056725.1:1277172828-1277175328 GCF_019279795.1 Protopterus annectens | reverse complement strand
CCTGCCAGTACCATTGTCAATGACATTAAACTAGCAAATTGCTTATTTCCCAATGTGTTGTTGTGCCTATTCTGTGGTGGTGGAATTACATAGGCTAAAATAGGTTCTTTGCAGAGGTACATACATCCATGTGTACAGTATTCTCTGTGTATTGCATTAACACCAAAGCCTCTATGTGTGTTATACACAAACATGTGGTGTGTACCACCCAGTACACTTACCATTGTCCACTGTAGAAGGGCTGCTGACCTCAGCCACCATGCACTCACCTGTATACACCACCCCGAGACCTGTCAGCCATGTGGCACATGCAATAACTGTTATACAGACCTGTGACATGTGTTCACCTGTACCCAGGATATGGCACAGCCAAGGTGTCACCACAGTGCCATACCCCTTGTAGGATATAACAGCAGACCATCATTCTGCTGGCACATGGGCACCTACAACACAAACGGAATACATTATGGACACCAGAATCACTCAGTGTTAATAACTGGACAGCTACACTTCCTGACATGTAAGCATTAAACTTTACTGCTGACAACATGTTACACAGCATTACATTGGTACACTGTAGTACAGTCACTCTGTGCATCAGAACCATATTAGCCTGCCCCTGCATCGATGTTATGGATGACAGGGATGTGGCACAAGTATCATCTTATGCACAGTGTGTGTGTTGTTTGTTTGCCAGAGACCTAGGTTGAGCCATACGTTTGACACCATGCGTGTGAGTGAGGGGGTTTTATTATTAATTGCGCTGTTGTGATGTGGTGTGTGTAGGTATGGGATTGCCCTAGCTGTGTTGGTAATGTGTGTGTGTATGCATGCACACAGTTCTGCCATGTGGCTGTCCTATACAGGGGTTTGTTGGACAGCTGGAGACCATACCTGGCAGGGTGTGCAGTTCCCCATCTCGGACCATGGACATGAGAACTGTGCCTGCCAGGAGTTCCACGGGCACCACCAGGTACAAGCCATGTTATGGTACTCTCCCTTGATGATGACATATGTCCGCTGGATCGAGGTTCCTCTTGGGACCAGCCAGAGCCACGTGCACATGGCCTGCTGTGGTGTGGTGTGGTGTGGTGTGGACAGTGCCCCCCCTGCAGTGCTGGGGCTGGTACTGCCACTATGGTAGCGGCTCTGTGTTCTGGCATGCCCACATTGACCTCCAGCTGTTGGTGTAGCTGGCCTATGCACCACTCCCACCATATGCTCGAGCACAGACATTCCATGGTCAAGGATTCCCACCATTTCACCCAGCCTTCTAACCATGACCTCTGAAAAATAATGGAGGGCACCTGTAAGATCACAGATGTTGTCAGTAACAGCTGAATGCGTAGCCCTCTGTAACCTCAGAGCCTGTCTGGTGTACCGTTCCATACATGCCTGCACCTCCATGACAGCCTGAAATATGCATCTGGTGGCACCAGATGTGGCACTTCTGCCAGTGGAATTATGACCAGCAGCTCTCCAATGAGCACCCCTGTACATCTGCCTATGTCGTACCCCACCGGACATTCGGCTGTGACTGCTGTGTCCAGAGACATATGCCATAGATACCACACTGTACTGTCCCATGCCACCAACCGCCAACTGTCCCTCAGCTATGGCCACTGGTGATGGGGTATGTATAGGCAATGTGACTGTGTGCGGGGATGGGGTGGATAACAGTGGGATGTCAAACAATGGCGCAGCTTCAGCCCCTGACAACCCTGCCTCTGCCTCAACACACCTATCATCATTTTCAGTGTCTGTATGGACATCAACATAAGATTGCCTGCAGGAGGGACCCTGACCCACCTCATCACCTGTAAGGGGAAAAAAGAAATGCACTTTAAGACCTGTACATCATTGCTTAACAGTACACACACACACACACACACACACACACACACACACACACACACACACACACACACACACACACACACACACTGACATTCCACCATACTACTGACCTGTCCCTGAGTTTACAGAATGTCCCTATTTTTTTCTCATATTTTCCCCATCCTGCATCTGCTTTGAATAATTACAGTCAATAATATGAATAATTAAAGTATAATTCTTCTAATTGCTCAGAAAAGTGATCACAAAACATGACCTGTTACTCCATTAACTCTTTAACTTGATTGGAGTAATTTTTTCAAAGACTAGTTGATGTCATCAAGTGTTCACCCTGGTTTTGTCCAGACATCTTGAGCATGGCCCCCATATGTTAAGGGCTACTACAGTCAGTCAATAATGTCATGCACTGGAGTTTCATTCTTAACTATTGTTCAGTAGATGCAAGATCTGTTGCTCTATTAACTTTTTATGTGGACTACAGTAATATTTGCAAACACTCTATGGTGTTGTCTAGTAATTCCCCAGTGCATCGTTAGTGCTGGATACTTGGGTATTCTTTCACCTTTCTGCTGATTACAATTAAAAAAGTATCCCTGGTGTCTAGTTTTCCCTCCCAATGCATCTTTCATGCTGCAGATTTTATTAT
>NC_056725.1:1277165328-1277167828 GCF_019279795.1 Protopterus annectens | reverse complement strand
TATATACATATATATTATTATATATTATATATTATTATATATTTTAATAGTGATGTAAATTTTTTAAAAAACATTTTAAATAGATATATAGCAACATATACATAATCAGAGTATTATTTTTTGCTAAAAAAGAAAAAAAGTTTTCTTTGGTGTGTCATATTTATATTCACTTAATAGGATGTGTTTATTTAATAATACTGAATATACGAGCAAGTAACACTATTGTATGCATTTGTTAGGGTTTACAGATTCACCATTAATCAATTAGCTAATTGTTTGATTGTTTAATGGAATGTGTGAATTGGGATTGTTTTTGGAGAAAAGTATATAAGTTGAAGTGGTTTTAAATGGTGCTTGTTCTGAAGAAGTCTGTTCATTAAAGACAAAACCTAGGTAAACCTCTTACAATATGACTTGCAGACACAGGTCAACTACATATTTGTATAAGGTTCCAGACCTAAAGACAGTGTGAGTAGTGTTGTTATATGCATTGTATACAGCTGGTTTTACAGGGTTTGTGTGTACATGCTAGTTTAGCATGGAATGCAGTCTGTCTGCATAGCTCTCAACTGTGGGCCTATCCACATGATGGCCAGTGGATTGGATGTTATGTTTTGTCTGTGCACCACACAGATCTTGTCTCAGATATATCACTGGCATTCTGTCTGTTGAGTGCTATCAGTACATGGCTACATCCATTTGTGTTTCTGACTTCATATTCCTGAATAAGGGTATTTTGCAACCAATCCTGTAATACCAGCAACTTTCTCAGTGTATAACAACAATATTGCAGATATGCCCCTGTGTTCCAGCCTCTGTCCTCCACCTATATACCAGGCTTTGTCCGCATGTCATGCAGTCAGAGGTTGTTAAGTAGTGGCCTATCATTATGTTGTGCTGGCATTCCTGCCATCATTCCAGTGATGTTGTGGACTCAAACACATATTGTGGGGTATGGTCTATATATATGTGGGCTACAGCTGGACAAAACGTGTGTGTCCTTGTATAGTCCAGAGGTCAGAGTATGTAACACTGTTATATGCCCTTGTACGTCATTCTATGAGGGAGGGGCATGCACCATATATAACCTAGGCTGTTACAACATGTGAGGGATATCGGCAGTAAGACATCTTAAGGTATATGGCTGTACATTTTTATACATTTCACCTTGGGAACTTTGGTGGGTTAGTGCTTACTGTCTTACAGACAGTTCTGTTTGTCAGTGTGATAGTGATGTTTTAAGTTAAGCATTGTTATGTAATAGATACATCTTCATTGTGATAACTTAATTCTTTTCCCCCTAGGAGTTGAGTACAGAGTGTAATTGGAGGCTGCTGAACTACATCTGCATTACTTACTGCTGACTGATTCTTATCTTCCACGCCAGTGTTTCTTTACTGTTGTACTACATGAAGGCCTTGACCTGGACAGCAACATATGTTATGCTTTCAGATTACTGTATAAAATGTTTTGCTTGAGAGTTGCATTACTCAGTTAGTATGTATTTCAAACACCTAATGGCTATATGAAATGGCATATACAACTGAAATAGTACACAAATAAACATTTATTATATATGCAAACCTGTGTGTGGTGTCATATCCTTTGACTTCTCTGTGGGTATATGTTTCATGCAATGATTGTCTTTTGTATGAGAGAATCATACACTGTCCATTTTAAAAGGTGGCAACTGTAGGAATACTGGCTGTTCAATATGCTGTGCACCCTCTCAATATGTATCTTCCTATACATATCTATACATATTAATATATGTATATATGTGTGTATATGTGTATACATATATATAGGTTCATAGGTTCATAGGTAGGTACTAGCCTACCTGCTTGAAGGCATTTATAAGCCTAGCCAGAATGTGTTGGCTTTCACCACCCCCTTAGATTAGTTCCCAGTGCCTCTGTCCAGTAGAGCCACTGAAGTGATCCCTGGGGTAAACTTTCTGCTTCCCATCCACTCGTTATGGTTTCTATTGACGAGTGTCAGTGAGGAGCTCTGCCTAATATAGATTGGAATCTTGTTCCAAAGCATGTGAAGTCTCTGTGACAGGAATCTATCCCTCCAGCACATCCTATATATTGTTGTGGTGAGGTTTATATCCCTAGAGCGTATGGCTCAAGGGGATATGGTTTTCTTTAGGTGGAGCATGTCCATCAATTCTGGGTTGGACATGGCCTTGTATGTCAGGCAGAGATCACCTCTGAGTAGGCGGTATGCAACCGGGTACAGCTGGAGTTTCTTCAGTCGAGCTGCATAGGGCATCTGTTTGAGGCCATTGATCCTGTTGGTGAGGTACTTCTATGGTCTTTCCAGCTGTTGCAGGTGTCTTGTAAATTACATCGAAATGGGGCGTTGTACTCTATGATGGGTCTGATGAGTAATGAGTAGAGGGGCACAATGACCTCTTCTGATCTAGATGTGACCCTTTTGCGATTAGGTGGGCCACATAGCAGGATTTTCTAACCATTTGGCAATGTGATTATCA
>NC_056725.1:1277020328-1277160328 GCF_019279795.1 Protopterus annectens | reverse complement strand
TTTGGAAACACATGCTCCCACATTGCATATTGTTATATTAGGTCCTAATTGTAGACTCATCATTGTTATAAAGGAATATGCCATTTAAAGTACTATTTATTTTATATTTTTGCCTAAAAATGAGAGACTTTATTGTTAGTACCTTGTATAATGTATTTTTGTTTATACAGAATAATTTTAATTCTGTCTTCTGTTATGCTAATAAACTGATTCCAACTAAAGCATATTTGTACAATTAAATTGTTGTAAAGACATCTCATACTATATCAAGGAGGAATGATATTCAGCTATACCAGAAGCATGAAAAGTTCCTGTAATCATGGCTGCACAGGTAAAAAACACACTCTCCAAAGCCAAGGACACAGCATCCATGGGACCTGACAACATCCCAGGCTGCGTTCTACATGAACTACAGAACAAACTGGCACCCCACCTAAGTACCATGTTCAGTCATAGCCTCACCTCAGGCTTTGTGCCTACTGAATTGTGCACAGCGATGGTTATCCCACTCCACAAAGGGGGAGCCACCATGGACCCCGTCAACTACCATCCCATTAGCCTGACGAGCCTGGTCTGCAAGGCTATGGAATGTATCATCATAGAACTTGCATACAATGACACTGGTAATCTTTAAACTCTGGACCCCACCCAGTTTGGGTTTGTATCATGTCTCCTAAACCTGATAGACTTTTTTGAAGGGGTCACTAAAGCCGTAGATGAGGGTAAGGTGGCTCACACAGCCTATCTAGATCTCACCAAGGCTTTTGACACCACCCCCCACTCTGGAATTATAGATAAACTCACTGAATATTCTGGGAAGAAATATTCAGGGATTGTTATGGCTAGGCTTGTATAGGCCCTAGGGCTGATAGCCTAGTATCAAGCTATGAACATATAAACCTATGAACTAGGTATAAATCCCTGTGTTACCAGATGGGTTACCAACTGGCTTACTGACAGAACCCACACTGTGAAAGTAGCAGACTCCAAATCCAACTTCAGACCAGTGACAAGTGGAGTACCACAGGTTTCATTCCTGGGTCCTCTCCTGTTTGGTATCTACTTCTCTGAAGTACAGGCTAACACAGAAGGTCTTTGGCTAACGAAGTTCGCGGATGATTGCTAACTAGGAGTCATAATCAAAACTCCTAAGAATGTGGACATCCTACAAAAGGGCTTCACTGAGACAGATGCCTGGTGTCAAAGCCATGGCCTCAAGCTCAATGCCAAAAAGTGCATTGTCATCCCTTTTGGTAAAAACTGTGTACACATGAACTACCACATAGGCAGTAGTCTACTTAACACTGAAAGTGTGATGAGACCTTGGGACACAGGTGGACAGTAATCTCTCCTTTGATAATCACATCGCCACAGTAGTCAGGAAATCCTTCTATGTGGCACACCTTATCACAAAAGGTTTCTCATCCAGGAAAAAAGAGGTCATTGCTCCCCTCTACTCATCACTCATTAGACCCATTATAGAGTACAATGCCCCTTTTGGTATGTACCTCACAAGACATTTACAACAACTGGAAAGACTGCAGAAATACCTCACAAAAAGGATTACCGGCCTCAAACAGATGCACTATGCAGACCATTTCAAGAAACTCCAGCTTTACTCTGTCACATATCGCCTACTCAGAGGTGATCTCTGCCTAACATACAAAGCTATGTGAAACCCAGAACTGTTGGACATGCTCCACTTAAAGAAATCCCAATCCCTCCGAGCTACATGCTCTGGGGACCTAAACCTTGTCACCACAATAAACAGAACATGCTGGAGGGATAGATTCCTGTCCCAGAGACTTCCTATACTCTGGAACAAGCTACCTATCTATATGAAACAAAGCTCCTCATTAGCACTCTTCAAGAAAAATCTTGATGATTGGATGGGAAATAGGAAATTCACCCTGGGGATCACTTCTGTGGCTCTGCTCAACAGGGGGCACAGGAAAATAATTTTCTTGGGTGCCGAAAGCCAGGGTACCTTTTGGCTAGGCTTATATAGGCCCTACGGCCTATAGCCTAGTACCTACCTATGAACCTATGAACCTATGAGTTATCTTAACACCTCACAGCTACCTTTCAAAGATATACTAGCATCTTTTATATTTCTTTTTAAAACTAATCCACCAGTCAGTCCAGGTGGGGCAACATTTTAGAAACATCAAATGTGCAAGACATTACCTGAACAACTCCTTTTTTCTGATTAGTCATAAAAAAGTTAATTTTTTAATACCCTTCCCTAATAATAAGTTATCACTATTCAAAGAAATGGAACAACACATAACCATATAGTCTGACACAGTAAAATATATTTTGTAACTATTAAATAATAAATTAATTCCAGACGTGTATGCAAAATACTCTGCTTTAGTGTATAAGGGACCTCTCTGACAGGTACATACTAAAGTATGACTGAAACAAAGTTGTCCTGTTTGTACTATATCAAAAATATTTTAACATCCTTGTTTATTTTTCCTGATGTCTTTTGAAGATGGCAATTCAAGTGTCTATTTACAACAACATGCAAACAGTCTAATACATAAGGCTGAAACTTTAAAAATAAATGTTCTGTTCTTTTCAAATTCATAGGTGCAAAAGTAACAATAATATGTAGTGGCCCCATATTGCTAGAAAAGTTGCAAATCAATATTCACCCTGGTATAGGAACTAAGACATCAAAAATATAACTTTATCATTACATAATAATACTATATCAAGCTGTGGTGGTGCAGCAGTAGTGTTGTTGCCTCACAGCAAGAGGTTCTCCTGTTTGATTCTCGGCTGGGGAGCCTTCTGTGTGGAGTCTGCATGTCCTCCCTGCAGTCAAGTGGTGTTTGAAAGACATGGGTGTGCCTTCACTAAAGGTTGGGCAGCAGGCTGGCAACTCAGCACCATAAAAATCTACTGCCAATCATTAGCGGACCGGAGTTCTGCTGTGGCGACCCCTAACCAGGAAAAGCCAAAAAAAACAAACTACAAAGGTCTGGACCAAAAGTCCAGATAATCTTAAGTTCCCATAAAGTTTGCGCTTGTTGCTGAAGTTTAGTTAACAATTTAGTGTCGATCAAATAACAAATATCAGTATGAAGGTTTTTCCAATGTTTGAGTACTACCATACACCTCCTAACAACAGCAATACTATTAACATTAAGAACACATAAAGAAATGTCAGCCTTTGCCTTTTTTGCAGTATTATTACTGTCTGCATAATTTATGTTTTAAATACTAGTACCTATAAATACCAGTTTTGCCATCACTAACATCATCTCCCTAATCACCATATTTTGTCTGACTGCTTTTATTGTGTTCATCTTCCATACAATTAGTGTATTAATCACTAATGTTAGTGTAGATATGAGATGTTACATCAAGAAGAAGAACAGTAGAAGATCCATTTTTATGCAGAAAGAAAAAAAAAATGTGTGTCTCATAAGCTTTAACTTGAGGACAATCAAACCAAAAAAGACTAGTACATTTACTTTTCCTTCAGTACATTTCACAGTTAGCTTCATTAGAACCATTTTTCCATACTGCATGCATTTTATTTTTGGACACAAATGAATTAGATGATCATAGGAAATGTAATAAAAGCATGGTTGTCCTTCGGATGATAATATGCTTTAAGCCCCATTATTTGGACAGAGCCAGGAATATACAAAGGACGAATCAGACATTTTCAAATTAGTTCACACTTCCCATGCTTCATTCCAAACTTGCCTGTTATCCAATAGTATATTTACCATCAAAACATAATGATATAATTTGGAAAAAGAAGTGGGAACACGTTCTTGGTCATATCAGCTGAGCAAAACTGCACCAGAATCCAATCAACTCATACTGCATCCAAGGAGAGCACAGTTTCTTTAAATCACACTTAAACAGAAAGTCTTCAGCATATGAAAAAAGATTAAAAGTAACATTGCAGGAATTATCTTTTCCCACATGTATTAATGTTCTAATATCCTTAACAGAAAAGTCTAATGGAAATATATTATCCCAAACTTCATGCCTGTTGATAGGTTCTTTATTTCTGGAAAAAGATTCTTATAATAGGAAGTTTTCACGGTAAAGAACTTGCAGATTCTGAAATCGACAGTTTCCATTTCAATAACTGAACGCATGTTGACAATGAAATATTCTGAGCAGCAATTGTATTTATATATTTTAGATTTGTTTACTGGGAAAGACCGACTGGACACAAGTCCTTTTTCAGCAGAGGCCCAGGGAGAAAAGCTCCAATACAGAGATAATGGAGTTTAACAAACATTCAAAAAGGATACAGAAGTGGAAACTATAGACAAAGCATAAGTCAACAAACATTTAGGAATTACTGCATTGATAGCAAATAACAGCTACATAATGAATACAATAGAAAAACGAAATAGGTTCCAAGCCACTAGTGATGTAAATCTTCAGTTCTTTGTTTTCCAAAACAAATGAGCGCTTTTGTCTGCCAAATGAGACTTCTTCAGATAAAACAGTACTGGTGCCTCCCTCAATTTATACAAAATGTCTTAATTAGTCTAATTAACCAGTAAACAAAAATTTTAAAATTTTAAAGCCCCACCACAAAGTGGTTTCTGGCTCTTTAGTTGTTTTATTCTATCAAACACCCCACACTACACAAGTGTGGGAAATACATTAATGAATAAAATAAAATAAAATAAAAGATTGTTAAAAACAATCATATATAAAAGTTGAAATAAATGAAACTTCAATCTTAATAATGTCTTTTTATATCTATACATATATACACATATTTTTTTGTACACACATATATATATATATATATATATATATATATATATATATATATATATATATATATGTACATATGCTTCCACACTTATATATTTTTAATGTAGCCCTATTTTCACTAAAATGCTGTGACCTACAGCAATAACATCACACTCTACCTGCCCTTTCTGCTAAAATGGCCTCAATACTAATATATTCATTCAGGCCTGGACTTATATTGGCCTTCAGCCTCAATTGCCATCTGAGTTCCCTATTGAATAATATGTTCCTCATATCCCCTCCTCTGGGGTTATTTTTAACCAAATCAATAATCCCAAACTTAAAACCACTAAATGAAGTGCAAAAAACCGAGTGTTTGTATAGGGCACTAGTTTCTTTCCTATTTTTTATATCATATATGTGTTCATATATTCTATCTTTAAGTGCCCTTTCGGTTTTCCCTACGTAAAATGATGAACACTTTGTACAAATGGCCAAATATACTAACATCTTGGTTTGACAATTACCCTTACAGAATTTTACTGTACTCCCTAAACCATTTTTTAATTTTATGAATTCTTCTTTGAAAATGTGTGAGGACTTAGCTCACATTTTAGTGGAATTGAAGTTATACCTTAGAAAATTAAACCTTAAATTAATACATAAAAAAACAGTGGAAGAAAGTTCCACTTCAAATAAAGGCTTGGTTAGGAGTAGTATTTATAACCCCCCTTTACATCTGGCTATATACACATTTGAAAATATAGTTACGAATGAGATTTATGAGGAATACATGAGTAACAGAAAGGAAAGGCAACATCATAATTTGAACAAAGAAGAAGAGGGTCTGTTAGAGGCCTTAATAGTACAAAATAATATTAGGATTATGAAGCCGGACAAAGGAGGGGGAGTAGTTTTGTATTACAATGAGGAATATAAAAATGCTCTTACTGATATTTTGATGGATTTGAACACGTACACTTCGGTGTTCTATAATAAGATACAAATAGCCTATAGGAGGATTGACTCCTTATTGGATGAATATTTGATAGAAAATAGAGTAGAGAAAATGACATACCATTGTTTGAGGCAACTATATCCAATTATTCCACAATTTTTTGGAGTGCCAAAAGTTCAAAAATCCAGTCCAGAGCCCCCATTTAGGCCAATAGTCTCAGGAAAAAATTCCAAGACTCACCCCTTAGCAGTTTATATTGATAAAACTATTAAAAATATTATAACAAAGCAAGAACATCTGATTAAGGACTCTTGGGATTTTCTTGGTAAAATAAACAATGATCTGTCGTCCGAAGAATGTAAATTTATAACCACAGATGTAAAGGACTTATTTACATGTATCCCTAGAGTAGAGGGTTTCGATTTTTTTGAAGAAAGTATTCATAAACATCTAGATGTACCCCACGATCATAAATTATTAATATTGGAACTTATGGAGGTCGTATTAGACAATAATTTTATAGGCTTCCAAGGAGAGTACTATAGACAAGTTAGTGGCATAGCTATGGGGGCAGCTTGTGCTCCCATCTACGCCAATTTGGTGATGTTAGAATGGGAAGAAAGATATATATTAAAAAGTAGATTCAGGAGGCAAATTAAATGCTACTTGAGATTTTTGGATGACATTTTTGTGATTTGGGAGGGGTCAAAAGAAAATATGGAGGAATTTATTTATTATTTAAATCACACCACAGATTTTCTTTCATTCACACACAATGTCGAAGAACAGAGTATTAACTATCTGGACATCACCATTAGTAAAGTACCACAGGGTTTTAAGTCCAGGATTTTTCGTAAGAGTACATGGTGCAATAGTTATCTGCACCACGATAGTTTTCATCCATTTCACCAAAAAAGAAGCCTTATTAAGGGACAGGCTGTTAGGATAGCGAGGATGACCTCTGACTTTCAGGATTTATTAAATGAATTCATATTTTTGGGGGAAAAGTTTGTGGAAAGAGGATACCCAAGAGAGAAGGTGGGTAAAATTTTGGAGGAAGTTTACACTGGTTGGGGGATTAAATACAAGGCCTTATTAGGTCAACCTTTCACAACTGCAGTGGAACCTGAGAAAGAGACAAGAAACTTTTTAGGGGCATGTGTTACTGAATATAATGGGTTTTCTGAAGTGTTTACGAAAATAGTGGAAAACAATTGGTCTATATTAAAAACCAACAAAGAAGTTTTTGAGGTGGTAGGTAATAGACCTCATTTTATATATAAGACAGGAATAAATTTTAAAAGGTTGCTTGAAAAGGGCAACCATTTAGATAACATCAAAAAAGGAACCAGTTCATGTGGTAGATGTGGGCAATGTTCACACATTTTCAAAGAAGAATTCATAACATTAAAAAATGGTTTAGGGAATACAGTAAAATTCTGTAAGGGTAATTGTCGAACCAAGATGTTAGCATATTTGGCCATTTGTACAAAGTGTTCATTTTACGTAGGGAAAACCGAAAGGGCACTTAAAGATGGAATATATGAACACATATATGATATAAAAAATAGGAAAGAAACTAGTGCCCTATACAAACACTCGGTTTTTTGCACTTCATTTAGTGGTTTTAAGTTTGGGATTATTGATTTGGTTAAAAATAACCCCAGAGGAGGGGATATGAGGAACAATAGGGAACTCAGATGGCAATTGAGGCTGAAGGCCAATATAAGTCCAGAACTGAATTAATATATTAGTATTAAGGCCATTTTAGCAGAAATGGCAGGTAGAGTGTGATGTTATTGCTGTAGGTCACAGCATTTTAGTGAAAAGAGGGCTACATTAAAAATATATAAGTGTGGAAGCATATGTACATATATATATATATATATATATATATATATATGTGTGTGTGTGTGTGTGTGTGTGTGTGTACAGAAAAATATGTGTATATATGTATAGATATAAAAAGACATTATTAAGATTGAAGTTTCATTTATTTCAACTTTTATACATGATTGTTTTTAACAATCTTTTATTTTATTTTATTCATTAATGTATTTCCCACACTTGTGTAGTGTGGGGTGTTTGATAGAATAAAACAACTAAAGAGCCAGAAACCACTTTGTGGTGGGGCTTTAAAATTTAAAAATTTTTGTTTATTGGTTAATTAGACTAATTAAGGCATTTTGTATAAATTGAGGGAGGCACCAATACTGTTTCATCTGAAGAAGTCCCATTTGGCAGACGAAAGCGCTCATTTGTTTTGGAAAACAAAGAACTGAAGATTTACATCACTAGTGGCTTGGAACCTGTTTCGTTTTTCTATTGCTGGTTTGGACTGTTTGTTTGATTATAATGAATACAATACTTTTGCTTGAAGCATTCACATTCTACAGCATTATGAGTAACACAATTTAAATGATGCAGTAGGCTATTTTCATACAGATGTTATTATTTTTTTTTAATTACTTTAAAGGGCAATAATTTACAAGGAGACTGAGAGACTAAGGGAATTCTTTCCTGGAGAGTTGCAGGAACAAAGCCAGGTGTCTGTTAAGTGTGACTTAAGGAGCTTTTTAAATTGTATGATAGAGCTGTTAGATGATATTTGGGTTGGCAGCTTATTCCATATTTTATGAATGTAGTTGGAAAAGAGAGAATTCCCGGCTAAGTTGTCTTTGGTGGTATCTAGAAGGTACAGGTTACTGGAGTGAAAGCACTGAGAATTAGTATATGAGTGTATAATATTTTGGAGAGCAGAGGTTTTATCAGGTTGGTGGAAAATTTTGTGTACAAAGGTTAGTTGGCTAAAATGTAGAAGTTGAGGAAGTTTGAGCCAACTTGGTTGTTTAAGCGGCGTACAGTGATGTGACCTATAGGAGGCACCAGTAGCAAACTTTTCTATTTTATTATAGCAGGATTCCAGTTTGATTAAGTTGGTTTTGTGGAGGTTGGTTAGTACTGAGGAGGTGTTGAGGAAGGTTGATAATAGGTGTGTATGTGCTATAGTAGCTTTTATGTTTCTTGTAAGAAATTGTTTGTTTTTATACAAGAAACCTAGTTTTTTTTGTGGACTTTCTTGATGGTTTGGGCTATGTGAAACATCAGATTTCAAATTATTGTCAATTTCTACCCCAAGCAGTTTAATGTGTGTTACTGGGTAATCATAGTTTGTTTTTTTGACAAGATAGTAAAAGAGTGGGAAGATGAGGGGAATCTAATTGGGCTAAAAAGAAGGAGATTAGTTTTATTGGGATTCAGAATGAGTTGGGAGTTAGTGAACCATGTTTCAACAGATAGAAAGGAGTCTTGGGTTATTGTAATGAGGTCTTGTATTGTCGGGGCTGCACATATTAGGGTGGGGTCGTCAGCATATTGTACTACAGAGGCATGTGGTGTGGAGCTGTTATATCTCCCTTTGCATGTGCCAGAACTAAAGTTGAGTAAACTGGACATTCCCTGACCACTTGATCTTTGTCTACTTTTGTAAGCACATCATGTGAATTTTCATCTTCCACAATACACAGTTCCACAATCTGGCAACATGAAACATCAGTGCCAGTACTTTGTTCCTGTTCATCAAACATGCAGCAATGTCTTATTTTGCAGACTTCCTTCCTCTAAAATGATAATTGGAACTTCAGACGATGTTGTGTATTGGATTGCTGATGACTTTCTTTTTCTCCTCTTCAAAGCAACCACCAAACAGTCCCTCATACAGCAGAAACAGAAAAGAGAAGGGCAAGTTCCTGTATGTTCTGGCCAAATTTTGGCCACTAGTCAGTATGAATACCACCTCAGGTCTCTCCTTAAAAGATGTCATTGGCCTAATGGAACTAACCTGGTCTACAAAGTGTTAAAAAACAAAGGTCCATCAGTTAGGCGGGGTGAAGAGCTTAGTGTTATCATAATGGGAAGCACAATAGGAAGATGCCAGTCAAGGCTTACTTTGACAGGTAATGATGATGTAAGATATGAGCAGTAATTGCAAGAGGGTCACTTACCATGCTGGGCTATTTGCTGTCTTTTTCTCCTTTAGTGGGCAACATGGTGATCTATTCACTCTACGTGTGCCACAACTGGAAGTGAATCATAATTATATGGCTATAAGATGTACACTTCCCATCATACACCTACATATATAAGTACAATGCTAGCAGTCTATGTATCAAACAATATACAGATCCCCACTACAGCTTTCTAAGTAACTTTTGTAAATTATTCAAGAATGTGTCACTCCCTGTTGGCCAAATGAACCACCATTACCATTAGTGTCCACAGGCAATAATAAAATGATGACAGAAGGCAACAGATCTGTCACTGTTACAAATACATGGACATAATGGTCTCACCCAGTATAGAAACATCAGTTTTAATGGTTACAGCGTAATGCATGCAGCACCACAGTGGTCCATGTCTCTCACATCATTTAGGGATTTTGCAAACTCTGGAGGTAGTTGGCCCCATGGCAGCATGAATCTTACTGATTACAGGTCATTACATACATCTAACACCAGTTCCAGGACATATGACCACACAATATCTGCCAGCTATTACAATGACATGCAAGGATTGCTTGTAAGTGAAGAACAGAATTACAGACTGGCATGTTGCACATAGCTGGGCCCTCTGATATAATCATGTCCTCACACTGTTGCAGCCGTTCAACTTTATCATACTTGTGCTTGGACTGCTTTGCTTATACTGGCATACTTCTTTTAATGAGATTACCAATAAATGTTATGCCATGTAACAAATTTTAAAAGGTCTCTAATTTCTCCATACAAACCTAGCTGCATAATCTTTGTGAAGGTAAGAAATAAAAATGAGGGCCTCCTCACATCATGAGGAATCTGCCTTTTCAGCAAATGTTGCAAGAGGTGCCCTCTGTTCCATCACTTTAATGGTATGGAGTTCAGTATGCGAAAAATGGCACCTATTTCCTATGTGACACTGCTCTACTTAGAACCTTGTTATTTATGTAGGTATGTATGTATGTACTTATGTATGTATGTATGTGCATATGTATGTGTGTATGCATTTATTTATTTATTTATTAATTTCCCAGTGAGTTCATTGGACACAACTGCTCTTTTTCGGGGGGGGGGGACTGGGAGCAATGTCTATTTAAGTGACAATCAAACTTACACAGTAGGCAAACAAAGGTAGGAGGAATCAAACCTTGTACCCTTGACTATAGGAAGAATAATTAGAAAGTTACCTGTCAGTTGCACTTTTAAGTACATAGAACAGAGCTCTGCAGTTAAGCAATTGCATCAGTACTACTGCTAGTTATCATCTGTTTATATTGTACAAAACTAACTACAGGTATGTGTTTATTCTGGGGAACTTTACTTGTCTAATCAGCAGATTAGAGAATTCAGAGACATTCATTTCATATTATACCCATTAAATATGAACACAACAAATCCTAAAAACTACACAGAAAATGGACTGGTTTCCATGTTGGTATTGCTATCCATGTGTTGATATAGAAGTAAGCTAAATACTACTTAGCTCTGTTTGGACTAATTAATTCATCTGATGCCTAAGTTTGGTTAGTTTTATGCTACCACATTTACTGCTCCTATTTGCCAAAACTCTTAATTGACATGAATAGGGTGTTTAAGGCTGCACATTGTGATTTAATTGGATCACTGGAAATTCAAGATAACTGAGTCTTGCAGCCATTTATGCATAGACAATGCCCACCCTCAGACCATATCTCCTCTCTTATGGAAGGCTAGAACAGTCAAGACCTTGATGGGATTTGTGAATATCCATATAATCACCCAGATCCCATTTGAAGGAAGATAGTGTATCATACTGTTTAATTGGCAGGGGGGTCTATTCTAAAGGTGGAAATGGCTCTCTGCAATCAGCCTATCTCTCTACCATGTTTTATTTATCTGCTAGTGAATATTTAGATCTCCTGTCCTGGTGTTTTCTGCAACAATTTGATTTGTGGAGATACAAGAGATTCCAGTCCACTGGGTCCCTAATGGCATGGAAGGCAAAGCATAGCTCTCCTCTAAGGAATGTATAAGATACTGAATACAGGGATAATGCATCCACTCTTTTATGCTACCTTAATGCTTTTACCCTGGGGAATAAACTATTTTTATATGTGTAGTGAGGTACATCCTAAATTGGGCACTGCATTCAATAATTTCCTTATCAATGCTGAATGTAAGGGGATGATAACCTCTTTAGATCTGGATGACATTCCCTTGGTATTAAACTGTGTTAAGTAGGAGGAATTTCTGATTATCATCACTACATGATGGCCAAAGAGAAGGAATTATCAATCCAAGATCTAAGGCCCCTAACAGCATTCTCATTCTGAAGTAGGGTATTGCTTCTGCTGTATGCTGGGGTGAGGGTTGTCTGCCAAATGTTACAGCATTGCACTTTCTGGCATTTCATTTGAGCCCATTTTTAGTGTACCAGTTATTTATGAGTTTAAATTCTTGCTGAAAGACCTGGGTGTCAGAGGATGACTTGATGATGACTCTCAGATTGCAGTTGCCTGCAGACTTGGTTAGTCAGGAGTCTTGGTTCATGGTCTGAAGGTCAGAAAAGTAAACGATGACAAAATGGTCACAGCACGTAGCCCATTGGTGCATCACTGCTCCCCTTCATATTCTCTGATGAAGCACCTACCACCTGCAGCTACCTATATGCCTTACCCAGTCTCTAGTGCAATGCTGTGTTATTGTTGTACCAAGTTAAAGAATGTTAGTGCCTACCCTTTTATTTTGAATTTGGCATTGGCACCATTACCTGTATAATTCAGCTAATTAAATATATTGACAGGTGCATTCTGTTCAGTAATAGGGTGAAACGCAATGAGGTGGCTGCATTCCATTCTATACCCATTTGTTTTGCATCGCAATCTGAGTTATGTCATGTGCCTCTTATGTTGTGTAGGCTGAGTAATGACTCTAAATGGATAACCAGAAATCTTTTGACAGACCAGCTAAGTGAGATAATGTGCATCTCCCAGATTAATAACCACAATCCGCATATGAGGCAGCACACTAAAGTACATTTGTCACTCTGTTAGTGCACTCAGCTAGTTTTAGTGGATGAATGCATTAATAAAGTAGCAAAGATACTACTTTTGCCTCACATGTGACATGGTAGTAGAATGCCAGTGCTACAAAAATGGAGTCTTTCTGCGTACACTAGGGGAATATTATTTCACTTTAGTATGCTGTGGTGGTGACACCCAGAAACAGCATAACCTGCTGTGACAAGAGTTGCCACAGCTAAATAATGCAACCAGGAGCCATGGCAGTGCTATTGTGCAGTGTCACTGTAGGGTCATCAGTGTGACTGACCATACAAGTAAATAGGTGGCACAGGACATGTACACAGTATGGAGTGCCACAGCTGAGGGCTGGCCACCTATTAGGCAGCTGACAGATACTACAGCTTTTCTTGTATCTCTAGCAGGATCTGATCTCTCAAGAACAATCCCTGTTGGTGGTTTCAGTGTTAGTGCAGTAAGACATGAGGTACTAGTTCTACTAAGATCAGCATAGTCATGATTACACATTTTTTTCATCTCCATATAGCAAAACTCTTTCCTACTTTCATATGTTCTTTACTCAATGTTTCCTTTCTAGTTGAATGAAGCACACACAATTGAACAGCTCATACTACTTTTGAACTTACCTGCAACTTTATTACAGCTTTACTTGGGTATTATCTTCTCATTTCATGCTGTTTCACATGTACCACTGCAACTGAGGATATTACTGAGAATAGTCATGGCTAAAGTCAGGGCAAATAGCTGATATGGACACTGCTCAAATGTGTGGTAATGCTATCTGTATCTTGGCCCAGCCACTGAGACTATAACTGCAGTGTACAGAGAGGAATAAGCAGCCTGCAGGAATGCGCTGTGCACACGGGAAGGCCAATAATAGTATGACAGAGGGGTTGGAGGCACAGATGGCTACTGATTTATGGTAAATCTTCAGTGGTTACATCCCTCCAACATAATTACTCAGTATGGAATGGACTGGATTAAATTTAAGCACTGCACTGGATGTGGGTATACCTCAAATCAAGAAATGACCTGGAGTTATTTGCCAACATCTCCCTTCGCTATAAATATTCCAAGAAATGCAGAGGTTCACAGAGTAAATAAGCAGATGGGAAAAGTACCATTCATCTCAAGTCTGCTGTCATGAGTGCCACCCATGAGTTGATAGGCATAATTTTATTTATGCACGAAGATTCTGACTAGTGTCATCACAAATGGATGTGGTTCATTATGCCTGTCACTGCCAGCTTGGTGTCTGTTGGCTGCTGCCTAAGAATGATGTGATATGACACCAGGTATGTCAGATGGGGCATGGCTAGACATGGATGGGCTAGCTTATGGGCAGATGCAGCATGTACATCTACAGTAGCTGGAAGATGTCAAAGCATACCAGCTCTATCTGTGACTAGGAGTCTTATCAACCTTTGACATAGCTGCCATAGTTGATCTGCACCCTCTTCCCACATGGCCACATCCTGATCCCAATATGGGACATCCACTATGTGTGACATGGGAATGATTTTCAACTACCCTTCTCTTATTACATAATCTTGAGTTGGAGGACTTCTAGCCATTGAAGTGATTCCACACTGTGATGCTTTGCAAAATACCAGTCTGTGGAACATACCGATGACATCTCATGACACACCACTGGGCCACTGAAGGCACTCTGTGGAACACACTGTTGTGTACCAATTAGCATAACACATGGGACATCCTGTGGGCAGCTTCTTGATGACTCCATGTCATTGCTGAGCTGTTGTCTAGGAGAAAGCCCTGTATGCCCATTGCCCTTCCTTGTAACTTCAGTCTAACTAATTAAACATGTAAAGATCTTTCCTTCTTGGAAAAGTAAGTTAATTACTAATCTTCAGGTAATTGTTTCTATCCTCACAGTACTTAATGTCTATAATATTACTGTACATATCAAATGTTTGCTTATAAATGTCTCCTAAATCAGCTCCAGCCTTGCTTGGCCTGGGTCATGGCTAACAATGGTCCAGTGGCCAGTCCACTCATCCAGATATCAAATTGTAATAACTGAATAAATAAAATATGTTCCCAGCTATTGTGTGGTGTATTCTTAGTCACCTGTGCAAATAACAATGCCTGGCCCAAGTGACAATCTTCTGTTTGTGGTACTCTGTCATGACATTTGATGCTCACTGTGAAAAGACTATGCACTGTGCCACATAAGCTGTACTGTTTCCTGTGTGCATCATGACTCACAGGTCGGCACCATACGTTTATGTTTTGCTTGCACTAACATGTACTAGCCTCTGGGTTCATGGGGTGAACTGTCCCTTTCTCCCATTATCCTGGTCACTAAAATCTACCTACTGTCTCAGTTTGGGCCCAGGAGTTTCTGCCCTCAATTAATGATTGAAATGTTTTGTGGGGATAATGTTTCTTTCCAAACCTGAAAATAACAAAGTCCATAAGTCAATGAGACAACTGGACTCTGCTCTTTATTTTTTACTCATCGTTATCTGGTAGTGCTTTAAAGGAAGAACCTTCAGATAGGTGTATGTAACTGCCGGTGTAGGAAAAACTTTCAGATAGGTGTATGTAACTGCCGGTGTAGGAAGAACTTTCAGATAGGTGTATGTAACTGCCAGTGTAGGAAGAACTTTCAGATAGGTGTATGTAACTGCCGGTGTAGGAAAAACTTTCAGATAGGTGTATATAACTGCCAGTGTAGGAAGAACTTTCAGATAGGTGTATGTAACTGCCAGTGTAGAAAGAACTTTCAGATAGGTGTATGTAACTGCCAGTGTAGGAAGAACTTTCAGATAGGTGTATGTAACTGCCGGTGTAGGAAGAACTTTCAGATAGGTGTATGTAACTGCCGGTGTAGGAAGAACTTTCAGATAGGTGTATGTAACTGCCGGTGTAGGAAGAACTTTCAGATAGGTGTATGTAACTGCCAGTGTAGGAAGAACTTTCAGATAGGTGTATGTAACTGCCGGTGTAGGAAGAACTTTCAGATAGGTGTATGTAACTGCCAGTGTAGGAAGAACTTTCAGATAGGTGTATGTAACTGCCAGTGTAGGAAGAACTTTCAGATAGGTGTATGTAACTGCCGGTGTAGGAAAAACTTTCAGATAGGTGTATGTAACTGCCGGTGTAGGAAAAACTTTCAGATAGGTGTATGTAACTGCCAGTGTAGGAAGAACTTTCAGATAGGTGTATGTAACTGCCGGTGTAAGAAAAACTTTCAGATAGGTGTATGTAACTGCCAGTGTAGGAAGAACTTTCAGATAGGTGTATGTAACTGCCGGTGTAAGAAAAACTTTCAGATAGGTGTATGTAACTGCCGGTGTGATGCTCATTACTTGTTAACACAGGCCTTATTTCCCTCGCTCTGTAAGGGGCATGGTTTCATGGCCATCAGAACAAATAAGGTACAGTACCTCACTGCATCCATGAACTACCTGGTCATTACATGATGGCACAAAGCATCAATGTCTCAGTACACTGTTTACATAGTTATTGTGAAAACACACAAATAATTGGATATTTATGAGATCACTAAAAAATTAAGGATTACAGATGTTCACAATAAATATTCAAAAAAAATGTTATTCCATGAGAAGAATGCATGCACTCATCAAATACAGAATTATCCCTGCTTTATATTGTGAATTAGAAAATTACTATTTTATTGAGTTACCCCACCTTATTTTGTAGTTTATAGGCTATTTGAGTGACGAAATTATTCCTGGGTTGAGTGGTAATATGTCACTTTTCATAATAATGCAAAGATATGAACAAGTGTAACAGTGATGTGTTAAGATTAGCAAAAGAAAAGCAAATGTTCCTTCCTAATGACACAATTCACTTCAAATGACACATTACTTATTTGTGAAATCATTCATAGCTCTGGCAGGTGAATCTGACCTTGCAAAAGTGTAATTATATTTAATTTGTTCCAGGCTTAAAAGTAAATAATTTAAAAGTCACATGTACGAATATGTGTTAGTGTTTGTTAAACCAGCACCACAGTGGAGGAGTGTTAATTAAGAGCTAATGGGATTAGGGTATTTAAAGTATAGTTAATGAATAAATTAAATAAGCTGAATGCCAAGAGTCTATTATCAAGAAAAAACATATTTGCAAAGTTTTTTATATGAATAAATAGATTGCAAGGTGGAGCAGGCATATTGCTTTGTTTACTAGGATGATAAATATTAGAAAGTCATACTAATAACTGATATCCGTAGAAAAGAGGTAGTGCATGTGCAATATTCCACCATACTCCTGATTTTTGAATAAATAAAATAGTTAAGCATAATTTATTTTGTAAACATAAATATTTTTGTGACCTCTGCCCAAAATTATGTTTGTGTGATGGTTGGAATGCACAGTCTGTTTTTTTTAATGTAGTTTATCACAAAAAGTTATTTTAATTTGATTAACTGCTGTTGACTGGACTGGAATAATTTGTATATGCAGTCCCATGCCATACAGGATAACTGAAAGTAATATCAGATGCATATGTTTATTGATGAAAAAAAGCTTAATCTGTGCATGCAAAACCAGGTCATAAAGAAGGCCTAAACAAAAGTATACATTATTTACAGCAGTTGTGTTGACATTATTTGGTAGAAAAGTCACAATTTTTTATTTTGCATTTCTGATTCCCTTCACTGCTAACCATCAATGGCTCCTAGTGCCTTTCTTCAATGTCCAGATCCCTGAAGTCAACTCCTCCCTTGGAGAGAAAAGTATCAATGCCCCTGACAAATTGATGGTTCTTTAGGGGCCACACGAATATCCAGTTTAATTATATTAATATTGCTGATGAGTTGTAGTTCTTGTTGATGTTTTCTTCCTATTTTTCTTTCTATATGCCTTTCTTTCTTCTAGTTATTATAATTAAGGTTTAAAATCATATATATATATATATATATATATATATATATATATATATATATATATATATATATTTGGATCCAAAGGCCTGAAAGCCTTTATGAAAGACATAGATCCAGTACATTATAGAAATATCACACAGATGCAAGAATGCCAGACCCAGAGTGCGGGATTAGGGGAAACAAGGTAGCAACATATAAAATCAGGACTATATATCTTAGATTGCAATATGGACGATTCAAAGTGTCCATGAGCATAGAATCCCTGCACAACCACCTACATAATATTTATGCAACAATAGCATAAAATGCTGTCATGCAATCGAAGGATCACCTGGCCTATTCTTCGTACCTTCATCATTAGCATTATGGGCTTGCCAGTGTATGTCTATTGCACACATTGTTGTGTTATGCTGCCCACAGCAAATCTCTTACCTCATGAGTACTGTGATGTTGCCTGTAGTGGACAAGGACTAGAGACTTTTAATCCTGGACCCCTAACATCACTATTCACATGCAATGGAACCAGCTATATAGGGTATGACAAATATTTTTACTTAGCCATGGTATGGAATGATTTTAAATATGGTGACAGGCGATTTGAAAACAATATGTGTTTTAGGGAAGAACTATATTAAGAGATGATTCACAAACATTTGTACTACACCTGGCTCTGTGCATAGAGAGAAGAAACTTTGACTATGATCCATATGACCCAAGGTGAACTAGCTGCTCGGGCTCTGGAAAAGATGGGTGAGAGAGGGTGGGAGTGAGTTGCTGATGTTGACTGGCACATCCTGGAGGGAGGAATTAGGGGATCTGCTTGACTGATCACCACCTTGCAGGTAGAGGCCTTTAACTCATTCCCTCCAGTAGAGTTCTTTTAAGTGTGCACCTGTAACTCCCAGTGGGTGTGGCTTCAGCCTTGAAAAAAATGAAGTTATCATCTCACAGTTCTACCAAATACTAATTGATAGAGGTCATATATCAATACAATTGTGTTTGCCATCATGCATGCTTCAAGATAAAATATTCTGATACCTTGTATGTAGCATGGTTTTGGAAATATCAATGCAAATATGAACAGGCAATATTTGACGCCTAGAAGCACAGTAGGAGGTAACTGCAGAAACACCTGGAGACGTCACTCGGCTGTAAAGTGACTAGACCCAAAGACTGGGGATATGAGCTTGGTCCAGCAAAATCATTCATGGTATCCCTCTGCAGCATGTGCTCACATTATGGGACGACATAGCTGGGCCTTCACTGACAGATAAGATCATAAGCAGAAAAAGATCTGATAGCAACTGGATTGATGGCTCTGTGATTGGTACTTACCTGTCATGGAACAAATGTGCCAGGAATGGCTCTCGCTCTGAGAAGAATGAACAAGTTAATGGGTCTGAGCAAGGTGATTGCTGGTAGGCATCAAGGGAAAAAAAGAGAACATTGCCACTGTCAGTTTTGCAGGTTGAAGGCTATTCCACATAAATGATAGTGCTTTTATTAGCTTGAGGCATCCCTGCACCATCCTGTTTAACTGATTCACCACTGCATCTAACAATGTGTTCTTTCTTTCAAATGTCAACCATGCATCTTTCTTCCATTGTCAGTCCCCTTCAATACCTTCCATCCCCTAAATTTTTCTAATAATGTTGTGTCTTGATATCATACATCCCTTTCCTCCTGTGTTTTCTTCTATCTTCCTACATGTATGCATACTAACTATCTTTGTCAGTCCTGTCATCACCACACCTCTATCCTCTTAATCATTGCAGCCACTATAATCTCATCTTTCTCACCCTCATCTCCATTTCTAAATAAGTGGACAAATTAATTGAGGCACCAGCCTCTGGACCTGATGCCTGGAGATGGCGGGATACTCTCTGGACTGCTGTCAGAATGGAAGGTCCTGAACTGAGAAGAGGTCATGAAGATCATCACATTGATCCCTCCAGGTCACCTTCAGTAGGGTGACCTCAATCTTTCGTTTGAGAGGCAGACTTGGTGACCAGTGGTAGCTCAGCACCAGAGACAGTAGCTAGATCAGACTGAAGTGATTGCTGCCACTTCACCACCACTAAAACAACTGGACCTGCAGAAGGACGAGAAACAGAAAACCAATTAGTGCACACATATGGTACACAAGCAAGTGCAGTTTTACAGTGGAATAGTATTTATTTCATATGAACACTCTGCCTGGATAGTTGTTCCCACCTTCTGCAACATCCTGCCATACTGAGCTCTCACAGTTCGGCAGCTGTATTGTAAAATACGCACTACTCAGTAGAACATAGGTCTAGTCCACTAGAATAAGCAACAAAAATGCTTGCGGTGCATTCCTCTCTTTCCCATTTTCTGTCTGTCTTTCGCTAACCTTTGCTTCCTACTGCTGAATGAGGTCAGGGTGGTGCCACCACAGGTTGATGTACCAATGGTGCCAGTGCTAATTAGAGCATTTGGTGCCACTGACAAGCTCATCCCAGGCATCAGACTGATACAAACAGCCATCATACTGCCAATGTTGACATGCAGCAAAGCCCCCATATTGGAAGAACAAGTATATCTAGCACTCCGTGGTGCATCATGCTGGAATCCTGCAGTTCACAATGCCTGATGAAGTCATGTTCACTTATGCTGCTTTACTTGAAAAGAAAAATGGTAGCCCCTTGTGGACAGATGCATGACTAGACATTACCATTCTTTTGTAGCAGAGTATCTTAGAGCTATGGGGCTGTGTGCATGAGAATGGTGGTCACATTCTGCTACAGCATTGTGTCAAGACGGGCTAGTACTCACAAGTACATGGCATGTTATGTTTGTGAAGCAGGTCAGAGACAGTGGTGCTAAATGACCTCACTAACACAGCTGCCACACTAAGAGGCCACTGTTAGCATGACATAAAGCATGGGGGTCATTTTGCATGAGAATGCCTACAAATAAAAAAATTATAGAACACACAGAATGGATTTGTGAAAGGAGCATCTATAATAAATCATGGAGATTTTCAGGTTTATAGAGCATCATGGAGGAAGAACAAGGATGATGATATTATTTTAAAATATTTCAGGAAGCTTTTTTGACTCAATGTCCTGGAATTAAGCCCGCCTTTGGTCAGCTGGTGCCGTAGGCAAAAGGTCTCCACAGCACCTTCCAAAAACCACTCTGTGCCCCCACTCTGGTCTACCTACACCATCCAGATTAGTGGAAAAGTGGCCATGCTAGAGTGGCACCCTAGGCAGCTGCCTAGTTGGCCTATGCCTAAGGGCAGCTATGCCTGGAATTTTATGTTTGAGGGTTTGAAAAGAAGAAGGATAATAGGAGAATTTTGAGGCGGGTAGACATGTTATATGATCACTCTACTTTTAGCATAATGTTAAGTGGGGGGTTATCAGACGAGAGTGCTTTGGGAGAGGCATGAAACAAGGCTGCCCACCCTCTCCCAGAATTTTCATTATTGTTATGCAGGATCTGGTATATAAAGTGTAGGAGATTTTAAGAGCTAGGCATGCATGAGTACGCATTTATGATGTTTTTCAGACGATTGTTTGCTGATGAGTAGGAGGTCATTAATGGTAGAACAAGGGGTTATGCAATTATTTCAAGAGTTTGGAGATTCCCTAGCCTGGAAGGAATTGGTTGGAGAGCAGGAGAGTTAAGAGAGGAATAAGAAGAGGTGTTTCAAGTTGCTAAATATTAGGGCTTGGTAATAGGGAAGAGCTGGTAGAAAATATGATGAAGGAATTTGTAGAGATTAGAGCAAAGAATGAGAGATGAGTTGGTTGTAAAGATGTGTGCACAGAGCAGCATTCCAGGTAGAATAAAGATGGCCAACTTGATGGTGTTGCCATATATCCTTTATGTTCTGAGGAAGCTATCGAACTACTTACCATTCAAGGTAGTTAAATGAGAGTATTAGGGGATCAGAGCAGGATGTTATCTCATGTTAAAACACAAGTGCCAAATTTTATGGGGGGGGTTGGATTGTCTGGTTTAGGAAGCTGCACTGGCTAGTGATTTAACACAATTTTGCACATAATGGCTGGTCAGGAAAGGATGATGAATCAAGCACAGTGCCAGTTATCATCTGGCCATATGGTTTCAGGTGTGGCATGAGGATGCATCAAAGTTAATCAGTACAGGTGGTGGGAGAGGTGCTTGGGGGTATTTGTAAACTCATCCATCAATTGAGAGTAAAGTGTCAAACAGTAACCAGGGAGAGAGAGGGAAAGGAAGGGAAGAAGACAATGGTAGAGCTGCAATGACAAAATGGAGTGAAAGAAGGTGATTGGATGTTTTTTAGAAGGCTGAAAGTAATAAAAGAAGAAACAGGCAGCTAGGTGGAGGAAAGCGGGAAAAATGTTGCCGTGGACACTGTGGCATGGAATTGAGAAAGGGGAGGTAAGTAGTATTTATTAAGATTTTTGGGATAAGAAAGGAGCTGCAATATTAAATGGGGTGCAGAAACAGTGGGAAGAGAAACTGGAAGTGAAATTATGATAAAAATAAAATGAATGGGGAATTGTGTGGAGTAAGTTGGTAAAATGCGCTAAACTCAGGGATCAACAACAGCACACTGACCATTTAAAGTACCAAAAACTTAAATGATTGAAAGACACATAAACTGTCCTCTTCCAATCTGTTAACCCTATGACTTACTTCAACCATACTTCGTCAGAATATTGGTAAGGGTTTCAGACAGGGTTAGAGTTAGTGTTATCAGGAATTATTAATATATATATATATATATATATATATATATATATATATATATATATATATATATGACATATATATATATATATATATATATATATATATATATATATATATATATATATATATATATATATATAAATATATAGGATCCATACTGTCTACTGAATTACTGTTTCACCGAAAGTGAAACGGCTGAGCACACTTTCGCGAAAGTGCTTTTCACCAAAAAAGCACTTTCACGAAAGTGTGCTAAAAAAAGGAGAATAACGTGGGAAATGGATGTCGCTGAGATTGTAGCACAGTGGGGATAAGGGAATATTCCCTTTTTCCCACTGTAGTGTGAGCTCAGAGTGAGAATATACAAAGTGGGGGGTACAGGGGGCTTGCCCCCCCTGCGTAAATGTGAGTTATTTGTTTTTTTTTTTTTAATTTTGTTATTTATTATTTTTTTTTGCACACTTTAGTGAAGGTGCTTTTTCGGTGAAAAGCACCTTCGCTAAAGTGTGTTCAGAGGTTATAGTTTCTGTGTTTTGGGTGTTCAGTAGATAGTCCTAGATCCATATATATATATATATATATATATATATATATATATATATATGTGTGTGTGTGTATATATATATATATATATATATATATATATATATATATATATATATATATATATATATATATGTGTGTGTGTGTGTATATTTTCACCTGACCTTAGAAAAACCCTGTAATACTACCACTATACATGACATCTCATACACATATCACATACAAAGCGCAGACACAGCTATCACCAGCTTAACCCCTAGCCTAAAAACACACACACACACACACACACACACACACACACACACACACACACACACACACACACACACACACACACACACACACACACACACACACACACAAAGTTTCATAAACTATAACCCCCCCCCCATCTCCACACATTTAACTTAAAAATCCGTGCATCTGATATTGTGCACATTTGTTATTTAGGTTCACACAGCAAATTTGTGAAAGTTTTCGATAATGAGAATAGCTGAGTAAAGAGGAAAGGAATGTCTTTAGAAATAGGATTTTAGAGTATGAGGGGGCTCTAAAATGCATCTTGCATTGGAATGGAAAAAAAATAATTGATTTGACATATACCACACTGGTTATAATTTTATTTATATTAGAAGGGAGGGTGTTATTGTATGATAAAGCTACAAAAAACAAAAAAAAAATGTTACAGACAGATGGTTTACATTTTGAAAAGATTTATTGATCGACGACTCATGTTGAGTAGAGGTACCCACTTCTAAAACAGGATAGCATGAAGGTATTACACAGTATTGTAGTTGGGGATTTGATGTTTGTGTTTTGGGGTGTTTAATGGTTTTGCATTATATGGAATTGTTAACGCATCACAAGTTCAATGCTGTATTTTTGTAAAATTCAATAAAGTTCGGTTAAAATAAAAAGTGAAAATCAAACTATGTAACACTGGACTTTCAATGCTACCTGTAGGAATGGAGATAGAAAATAGTGAAGGAGTAAAACTTGCCTGATGCATGGCAGTATTTATGAGACAGATTGCATGGGGCATGTGTGCAAATACAACACAATGGAATGACAACGTCATGTCCAGTTGTGGTGGGTGTCATACTAAGGGCATTGAACACCTAGAAAAAGACATGAGAGGCCTCATGGGTATGTGTTTACTTGGTCAAAGAATTCATCTCTAACAATTTTGGATGCCAATATAAGGACATCTGATTCTGCAACAATTGTTACAACTGTTTAGTTCACAGAATATATCAACCAATGATTTAATGTCTGTAGATACACCTTCAGCTTCCAGCCTCTCTATTGGTTCCCCTTTAGCTGCCTCTGCATCAGTGAAGCTACCGGACGTACGGAAGAAGACAACCAATTCGGTACAGGCATCCAATACCTTCCCTTTGCCTTTACCTATCAGGCACAAAGAATACATGTGTCAGCCATGCTCTGTACATTGGGGGAGGAAGAGACAGCAGCAAATGGAGGATCCTCCAACACAAACTATAAAACAGATGTGGGAAGAAACCAAGATTCGGTAATTTACAATATCTCTAGTAAATCTTTTACTGCCTCTCATTCATAACTTTTACAGCATGGACTGATTTTTATTCCAGCTCAATGCTCGGATTTTAGTTATTGATATAAAATTATTTGTACGTAATGTTATGTTAAAGATGCTCTATCCTAGCAACACAAACTACCTTGGTTTTAACCGGAAACCTAGTTTATTTTAGCCTAATTTGCATCCAATTTTGAAACGTTTAGTAAAAAGTGTGACAATGACCTTTTTAATGCACATAGATATGGAAAGCTTAAAAAGAGTTTCCATAATTTGGATAATTCTGAAAAACAGGCACTTGAGCAACTGCAAAAAGGTAAAGAAACTGTCATTAAATCCATGGATAAAGGCGGAGCAATAGTTGTAATGGACTATAAATATTATTACGATACTATTTTTCAAATGTTGTCTGATGATAATTTTTATGAAAGAGTTAATCTTGAATGCACAGAAAATTTGAATGATACGATACATGCTGCCTTACATGATTGTTTTTACAGCCAGTTAATCCAGCAGAGATGTTTAGATATCTAACAGTTGAACATCCAGTTATTCCAATCTTTCAGGGGTTGCCTAAGATACATAAGAGTGCGTAACACCCCCATTCATCCTATAGTATCGGGCAGCAGTTGGCTCACTGAGCCCTTTTCTATATTGATTGAAAAGAAGTTGAAACCAGTGCTAGATAAACAGTAACAGGTCTTAAAGGATACCCAACACTTTTTGGAGGATGTATTTGATTTTACAACTGAGAGTGATTTTGAAAGAAGCCATATTTTAGTGGCTTCAGATGTTGTCTCTTTATTTAATGCCATTCCCCATTTTTAGGGCATTAACATGGTATGAGATTTTTCTTTTATGAAATAGTGAATATGATGCTAATACTGTTGACGTATGTATGTTTCTAGAAATTGTTCTGGAAAATAACGTTTTTTATGTTTGAGGATCAGTTGTTTCTACAGAAAGTTGGCGTAGCTATGGGCACACCATGTGCCAATAGCTATGCCAACATGGTTATGACCTAGTGGGAATCAATGTTTATTTTACAACTGATCATACACAACATCTTAAGTTTTATAGAATATTTGTAGATGATTTGTTTTTGATTTGGGGGGCACTGGGGCACAACTCTCTTCTTTTGTCAGCTATTTACAATTCACTACTTCTTTTTTGATATTTACATATAAACCATCCAGTGACATCAGATTTCTTAGATGTATGTATACATAAGGATGCTCAATATGGGTTTACAATGACACTCTATAGGAAACCCTATAGAAAAAATACTCTGTTGCAATGTGACAGTATGCACCCCTGGGTTCATTTTTAAAAATATTGCTAAGAGTCAGAATATGAGAATGGCCAGGTTAAATAGCAATAATGATATTTATAATAGTGATGTCTCCATGCTAAGGTGGGAATTTTATGATAGGGGTTAGAAAAGGAAAGAGATAGATGCTATAATTGAAGAAAATTTCAATTAAAGGAAAAGCAAGGCATATATGTGTATGTATGTATGTGTGTGTGTATATATATATATATATATATATATATATATATGTGTGTGTGTGTGTGTGTGTGTGTGTGTATTTATCTATGTAAAGGTATCTATAGATATACAGACACACACACACACACACACACACACACACACACACACACACACACACACACACACACATATAAATATATCATGTATGAAGGAACAACGGAGTAGAAACACATGATATCTAAGCAAAAGGTTAAAGGGAGAAGACGCATCAAGACATCACTACTAATAGGAATTATGAGAGAGGATGAATAAAACTGAACAAAATAATAAAGATTACATGCCATCAGTGCACTCATCATTCTGTACAGGAACATTCTATTATAGGCTCTAATCATGCCTAAAAGCCTCCTGCTTACAAATCAGTCTTAATCAATCATGTATGCACATAAAGTAGTTCCACTAGCCCTTTCACAGAAACTAAGAAAAAATTAAGATAATATATATAACTTCAGTTGCTGCAGGATTAGTCTCTCCATGACCATAGAAACCATTAACAGAATGGTATTTTGCTTTGTAGTTAAATGTTTTAAAGCATCATTGAAACCAAACAGAACTGTATCTGTCCTCCGATGATTCCCCTTCATGTGAAAGAGATTAATTTCCTAGTTCTCTTCAAGCACAACCTTGACCAATATCTGTTAAACCATAAATACACCCCTGGTGTGGGCACAAAATCTCTCTTGAATAGGGGAGGCTTGAAATGGGTAATGCCCAGACATGCCATAATGTATCCCTCAGACCAACCATCTGGAATAGCCTATGGTCTTAAATATTTCCTGATGAAAATCTACATCACTATATGTTATGTTTGATAAGACTTTTAATCTTAGCTCATCAACCATTAACTTGTGGTCATGCCTGTCAGCAATGAGTAATATCTGCATCTTTTCCTCACACTACCAGTAGTTTAAATCTAAATACCCCAGTTTATAAAGCCTATTTGGAAACTAACGAATACATAATGCAATCTTATACCAATTAAACAAATCTCTTAAGGAGGTATACATACTAGAGAGGCTTTCAATAAATTCTTCCAATTTGTTTTTATATGTGCTGAAAGAAGAGAATTACAGTTTACCAGACCTAATGATATTTTTATTGCTCTTTATATTGCAGTAATACCTTCATTAAACTTTTAAATTTTAGCTCTTTTACAGAAAAAATATTCAAAAATCATATCTCTTCTAAATTTTACAGCAAATTATAACATTTTCAGAAATAATAAATCAACTCTTGCAAAAAAAATGTGGAAAGTCAAAACTGTATATAGAAATAGCTTTTTCCATTAAAACATAAATGGGTATATCGTTATACTGTGAAAAAAAAGAACTTAGCTTTATCCAAGAAACTTGAATTTATGAATAAATTTGACTACTCTGAAAAGTAGTTGAGTCATGTAAAACAGAGTGCAGAATATTTTATTCAAAAGGTCAGCAATTTTTCATAATCAAAAATTCTTTAACATGTATAAATCCCTGAATATCTGAATGCCAAAGTTACAATAAATGCTTAAACAAAATCAAGCTGTTATGTATATAAATGGGTCTACTTCGACCCATCGAATTTACAGTTACCGATCCCACTTAAGCAAAAGTGTGTTTAAACAAAAATGCACTTTCGCTAAAATCATTTCAGTGAGTAGTTTTGGTAGATTGTGGTACAGTGAGGATAAGGGAATATTCCTTTCTCCCCACTGTAGTGCGATCTTGGAGTTTGTTTATGTTTTTTTTTTTTTTATTCAATGAAATGATTTTTGCGAAAGTGTGTTTTCGTTTAAATGTACTTTCGCTTAAGTCTATTCCAACAAACTGTAAATTCGATGGATCAAAGTAGATCTATATAAATATATCTGGGAGACATATACCTTACTTATTAGATATCATTATTGCATTCTTCATGGGATACTATGAATTACCATTTTCCACAAAAATACAAAAAGTAAAAAATATATATATTTTAATAGTCTGAAGTCAATGGTTCTACTATGAAATGAAAACTTCATGAAAGCCAAAATGCCAAAAACATGAAAAATAATGAGAAAAACAATTTTTAGTTTTTTGCAGGGAGGCAAGCACTCCCTGCACCCCTTGATTTAGGGGACTTGCCCCCACCCCCAAAACCTATGGATATACCAACTCAGTGGTCATACCATCTCAAAGGGAAGCAAGTTTCCAAAGCAAGTGAATCATTGTTGGTGCACAGGAAGTGATTTCCTAAGGGAATCAGTGTTAAAAAAGATAGGATTTTGCCATATTCATTGGATGATATCAGGTGGAATGTTGGGTTAAAAATACTTTTTTGTGGAAACAAGAAACAGAGTTTTCATCTTGTTGGTCACCAAACAATAATTAAAGATTGACCTTCCGTACAGATAGTCTTAAGTCTATTATAGCTTATATTTATACTACTCATAGGTACAAAGTTAAATCCTTTGCAAAAAATTTAAAAAATTGTCAAATTTATCTCTAAATCACTATAATTGTAAAGACCGAAGTTGTCATAGGAAAAAAAGTCACTCCATTCTTTTTAACCCACCACTCCACCATATGTTATCCAATTTTGAATCCTTAGTTGAGAATGAAATTAGATAATATGTTAAAACTGAGACATTTCATGGATGTAGTCTAATACATGGTCAGTTCTGAAACATATTAGTAACAATAAGTACTTCAGAATTATAAAGCCAAATAAAGGGGGTGGTGTGGTTATTATGCAGCACTGGAATTATACAGCTAAAATGATATATTTATTACCTAGTGATCTTAGGTATATGCAGGTTTCAAGAACTTAAATTACCGTACTGAAGAATAGATTTGATTTTGTAAGATAATTTTGAGCAAAGTATCAATGATAGGGCCTTGTTTGAATTTTTGAAGGTACCATGGTCTCTGATTTTTTCGATGTTTGGTATACCTAAGATCCAGAAAAGTACAATGGCTCCACCTTTATATCCATTGGTACCAGCAGCAGAGTCAAATACCTATCCCCTTGCCATGTTCATTGACTGGAAACCTAATCCTTTTTTAAGGGTATATGGCCATATTTGCTCGATTTTTTGGGATTTCTTACCTAAGGTGGGCAAAGCTGGTTTCCAACCTCGTTATTTGATGGTCACAGTTGATATTAAAGATTTGTTCTCCATCATCCCACACTCAGTGAGCTTACAACGGTTCAAGTCAATGCTCTTGGAATTTGATTTTTTGAACAGCAAGGATGTTAGATTAATGTTGGAGAATATTGAACTGGTACTCACTAATAATTGTGTGTTTTCAGAAGGTGAGTACTATAAACAAATAATTGAGGTTGCTATGGGAGCGGCCTGTGCTCCAGTGTTTTGCCAATATAGTACTACTATATTGATATATATGATTTTATACTTGCATTTCCTTGATGATATATTCTTTTATGGGATAGTCAAGTACAGCAAATAGATGAATTTGTCTCCTATATTAGTAGAACAACTAATCTTTTTGGAATTTACCCGTAGTATAGGGACAGCTGGAATCCATTACTTAGATGTCAAATTTATTAAAGACTTGAACAAATGTAGGTTCATTTTAAGATTGTTCAGGAAAGAACACTTCTCCAGTTCTTATTTACATTTTAGTAGTAACCATCCTTGCTACCAAAAAAGGAATATAGTGCAAGGCCAAAAGATCTTGGCAGCCCATATGACTTCCCTTTATGATGAACTTGTGGAAGAACTGAGGTACATTGAAGGGCTTTTCTGGGACCGGGGTTACCCTAGCACTATGGTACACAACTTGAAAGTTGAACTGTTAAAGAGATGGGGTGTCAAATTTGTCCCCTTGTTACAGTCTAATGCAGAAGTGTTGACAGAAGTTATAGGGGATTTAGGGGACAACAACAGTGTGGTGACCAATAATGTGTCTCACTATGACAGGTTCTTCATTATGAAATATAATCAGGACACATCAGGGGTGCAGAACTTAGTCTATTCTCAACAGTGTTTATCCTACTATGTAGGGAAAATGGAAAAAGCCCTTAAAAAAGGTTTATGAACACCATTATGAAATTAATAAGAAGGTAGAAGCCAATGTCTTATTCAAGCATTTACAGCTGTCTAAAGAGGGTAATGTTTTGTTCTGGATTTTCAAATAGGTGATTCCCAGTGAAAGAGGGTGACAATGGGAAGCCCAGCTTGAATACTGCAAACTGCTTTGGCAGCTCCGTTTGAATGCATGTGGCTTCCTGGACTGAACAATCAGTTGTCCATTCTTCCAGCATTAAAATTAAGAGCAGCTATGTTGTAATTATCTATTTGTCTACAATCAAATTATTTGTTTAATCCCCACCATCCTAAGTTAATATTAACCTATTAAGCAACATGTTATTTATTTTTAATGAACTTGCTTTTCAATAAGTGTGGATTTTTTTTAGCTTAATTAATTGTGTTTATGATAGATAATGCTGTCACTTTAAGGACTTGATTGATCAACCAGCTGTCATTAATTTTAATCAATGGGTGAAAATGGCTGGCTATTTAAACTGTACTTTGATTTTTGTGCGATTTATTCTGAGGAAGTCTGCATTGTGAGATGTAAGAGTTAAATAAATTGCATTCATTTTGTTAGCTGGAGTTTTTTACTCATTACTTGTTGGCATAGGTGAGTTGCCATTGCTAAGGCACCACTTGGTTACTGGTTGTGATTTTGTGTTCTCGGTCACCTGTGTGACAGCCTATCTACCCCACGCCAGTAATCAAGGAGCCTCAATCCTCAACACTGATACCAGTGTGAGATGGTCACTAAGACCGGGAATGGATTTACATAATATTTCAAATTCAGCCCCTGCATCAAGCAGAGTTTCCCCCAACAGCATACAGAGAACCAGCTCCAGACCTGGGACTGGACTTTCTGTTTCTCCAGATCCCAAACAAGACTCAATTTGGAGCACACACACACACACACACACACACACACACACACACACACACACACACACACACACACACACACACACACACACACACACACACACACACACTCCTGGGAAAGGCTGGCACAGATTTAGCAGACTGTGTCCCCTTCTATCCAGACTATAAGGTAAACATGCTGCCACCAGTCAACTACTTTAAGACTCTTACAAGGGCATCCAATTATACTGAGTAAAATTAATACTAATATAAATAGTAGAGTGTAACCAAAGCAGAGAGGCTTTTCAGACAGACCATAGCATCACTAAAATAAGCACAGGCACTCTTGAGATATTAAAAGTATTTTCTAAAAGACCAGCCACGATGAAAGGTATACAAATATTTTATAATAAATAATAAAATAGAAAACATGAGAATACTAAATATCTAAGTACAATTAACAGCAGAATATCAATCACAAGAGAAATAAAAATAACACAGTTGGACAGATTTAAACAGATGCAGAAAAACAATACTTAACTAATCTCACTGTATTTTCTGACTGTCTAAAGAATAACTGATCTCTAGCTAACTTAATTAATACATCAAGGCAAGATTAAATGCTGAGATGCTTACTTCCGCAAGGCAGGGTGATGAGCTTTCAACAGACTGAACTGAAAAACAACTGAACTGAACTGTGATAACTGACATAGACGTTTATATCTGGTTCCAAAGAAAAAAAACAAATTGCTATGACAGTTCCATCTTCTTAGTGCTGGTCATAGAATGACATCACATTTGATTAGCTGACTCTGCCACAATACACATTCAGAGCTTTGCTGAGAACTGTTGCAGTATCTGAAATCTATAGAACAATTAAAAAAAAAACTCTACTCCTCCCTTCCAGAATTCTTTGGTTAAAAAAGATTTGATCAATTATAATAACACTGTTGATACATTTTAACACAGGCATCTGTACAAGTTAGTGAGATAGTCAAATGGCACCCAATTATTTACAAACTCCAGCTAACTATGCTGGCATATGTTACACATGCACTGCTCTATTCTCCCTGGCAAAGATGGCAATACCTCACATTGTCACAACCTGCATTAGTTTTGTTTTTATTTTCTAGTAGATCTAAGACAGTAAAAAGTTCTTCTGAACTGTGGCTTCTGAATCTTGTCAGGTACTGCTAAAAGTCCTGATTTATTTTCATCTTGCCCTAAGATTAGCATTTTGATTCTGTTTTACCACTACCTACCTTTCTGTCATTTTCTTCAAATCCTTCCTTGTTTTCAGTTTTATCGATAAATCATATTTTTTCTTCTGATATGCGTATCAGTTTTTGGGATTCAGAGTGGTCATGTTTTAAAGACAAATTACTTTGTCCAACTTTGGCATAATAAATTATAGCTGGAGAAATACTTTATCCAATGGTTGTTGGGATCCTTCTTGTCTGTTTTCCTGAGGTCTTGCATTTCATTTTGTCTTCACATCTGATATCAATTTTCTGTTTGTTGGATAGCATTGCTTTTATCAGTTAGCCTTTGAATCCTCTCCATGATATGTTGTTTTGTAATAGCTTCCACAGCTATTTCCCTTGAGACTGTTTTCTAAACTGGTTAATTGTTGGAAGTAGAAAAAGTAGAGGAAGCTCTGTTCATTTATTTACTTTATTAGCCATTTTATTTTTCAAGTAGCACCTTCATTTTCCATTGGAGAGTGAATTTTTGAGTGGGTGCTCCTTACCCTTTATGAATTGTCATGGTGTTTTATTGCTCACCCATGGCTTGAAATGAAATTTAGGCATATTAACCCCAAGGACAATATATATATATATATATATATATATATATATATATATATATAGACACTGAAGGACTCTTCCCTACCTATTTTTTACTATTTCATAAAATCTTACTTTAATAAATCTTGAATGCTGATGAGTTAAACAAATTATATTTTTGAAGATCACATGAATTTTCATCTGTTAGGTACCAGCTCAGATTAATACTTTATAGAGAAAGATACTCAACAATAACTATGAAAGCTTGCCCACTGATACAAGAGATAAGAAAAAACAAGAGCTCACTGCAGTAAAAGTGAAAACTTCAAAGTTTAAATGACTAAATTAGTTCACTTTAGTTTCCAAGATGAGAGCTGGACATTACCTGCAATGACCTTAATTTGGGATCACAAGCTCAACGTCTCTTACCTTAAATCCTCTCTCAACTCAAGTATATATTCTGCTATAGCTCTGAACTCAGCTCTCATTCACCAAATAAATGCAGAAAATTGCATTATAACAAAATTCCTTCTTGACCAAAGGTACCAGCAATATCTTAAAAAATATAAAAATAAAAAAGTGTTCAGTATATATATATATATATATATATATATATATATATATATATATATATATATATATATATATATATATATATATATATATATATATATATATATATATATATATATATATATATATATCTGGCCAAACTCCTCCACAAACATCTTCTCCACTTCAAGGCCTTTCCTCAGATGGCGCTGTTATGGCAGGGCTCTTCCAACATTTTCCTCCTCCAGTATGGATGAATTGCCATCAGCTGCTCACCTACATCCCTCTCTCTGTCCAGCTTCTTCAGTGTCTGGTTCCAAGTCAAACCCACATCTTCTATGATATATTCAGGAGCACAACCTTTAAGCCACAGAGTTGGTTTTGTCATTTTTTTGTTATTTATTCTGTAATCATCAAACTTTATTTGCTAGGATGGGCCACATTCTTAAGTCTGTGTTCATAACTATATTTGTGATCATGCTGTTTCCTTCCGATTCTTCTTCCTCTTTTCTCATTCAGTTTTTTTACTAATTTTGTAAATGTTGAAGTCCATAAGGTCATTGCCATAGGAATTCATAATATGAATGGGAACGGCTATAGGCAGACTTCAGTCCCTGGTCAGATCTTTTATACAGCTGGACATCTCTATGAGTGTCACTTTGCACTCTCACCCTGTGGCTGTAAAACAAACTGTACTAAGGACTCCACATTATTTGCTGTGCTACATGAAATATACCGTAGCTCCGCTTTGGCTGTGGCCACTGTGTTTGGCAGTATTACCTGCTGATTATTTTAATATTGTGTAGATAATCATTGTGTTTTATGGATGATATTGTTATTTGTAATATTATTTTAACAGAAAGTTACCAACAAGTGCTCATGTAGAATCAGATTTTTCCTAGTAATGTTTGCCTTTTTTTTTTTTAAAAAGAAAGGTATTAACCGATACTCTTGTTGTTTCAATTTCTTTTAGAAAGAAACTGTAAAAAATACTGAAAGTGTAACTAGAGGAAGTCTTTAAAGCAAAACAGAATCAAATGGAAACTCTTTCCCAGACACATAAAAAAAAAAGAATTAAAGCATTTGATTGGTTTGAGGCTTCTCCATTGGGATCTGCTGGAGAAGAGCTTTGTTCCCCCATCCACATGGTGAACTTTATTCCTCCTTCTCTTCACTTCTTACCACTTTAATACCTAAACAGGAGGTTTGTGGGGGGGGGGCAATGAAACAACAATATGTTTCAGTTGAAGTTAATAGCAAAACATGCCAAATGCTGATAGATTTCAGATATTGAAAAGGAAGCCCCCCCCATCCTGCCCACTGCCCACAGATGCCTGGAGTGGAATGAATGTCCATTCAATAGAGAGGCAGCCTAGGTTTTTGGTGTTTGTAACTGTATGAAATTCCATCCCCTGCAGTACAGAAGTCGAAGACCAGACATTGGTAGGCTAGACCTTCATTACCATACTAGGCTGGATGTATTTGGTGCAGACACCAGACATCTGGATAAGCAGTCTGGGGTATCTGTGAATTAGCAGACAGTCTTCTCAAGGTTGCATTTTTTTCACAAACATTTTCCCCGATAGCAATTTGGCCTGTCAAAAAGGGTACTCAGTTCTCAGTAGTTCTTGTTAAGTTTTCCACTTCTGATGCCACCAACAAAAACTCCTTTCCCAAGATCTAAAGAAGATGATGATATTGTCTTATATGAAGCAAGTTTCATCTCTTCTGGGCTTTGAGAGACACTGAATGAGTATAACTTTTATACAGATGATATATGTTTTGGCAATAAATTAATCTGATTTTCATCAATAAGGGTTGTAGTAAGAGAAAACCGTTATGGGGTAATTTCATTTCCATTTGGTTATCCTACTACAGCAAGTGCATTTATCAAATGTCTGACTTCTCTTTGCTGGCTTAAGGTTATTAGGCATTCACATCTAATCTTAACTTGAACACTGCTTTATCCAAACTGATTCATACATCATTTATATCCTGCAGTACAGCAAACTCTGCAATGTTTCAGAGCCTGCAGCATCTGTTGCAGTGACCAGGAGTCAGATGAACTCCAATTCCAAGTTCTCCATTATAACCTACCACAGGACAGGATTCACAGGATCATAGGAAGTTACTAGGCTATTGGCCTTGAGGCCCTTACAAGCCTAGCCAAGAATTTAGCCTATGTTCCGACAAGTCAGCACCCAGTGCCATTGTCTAGCAGGGACACAGGTGGAATCCCAGGGGTGTATTTGCTATTCCCCATTCAGTTATCCAGGTTGCACTTAAAAAGGGTTAATGAGGTACTCTGCTTGACATGGAGAGGGAGTCTATTTCACAGAAGGGGGAGTCTCTGGGACACAAATCTGTCCTGCCAACAAGTCCTATTGATGTCACAGACCAGGTTGAGGTCGCAAGTGCAGGTTACTCAATTGGAGCTTGACTTGTGGATATACAGCAGTCCCATCAAGGCAGGGTCTGAGATTGCTTAGAATGTGAGACAGAGGTCACCTCTGAGGAGTCTGTGTGAGACTGAGTAGACAGGCCTTTAGCCTATCTGTGTAGGGGAGATATTTGAGACCCTGTATTCTCCTGGTAAGGAAACTCTGTGGTCTCTCCAGTTGCTGCATGTGCTTTGTGAGGTACATACTGAAAGGGGCATTGTACTCTATAATGGGTCTTATAAGGGAAGAATACAAGGATGTTATGATCTCCTTGTCCCTGGACATGATACCCTTACTAATGAGGTGGCCATGTAGAAAGCTTTACATACAATGGAGGCAATATGGTGGTCAAAAGTCAATTTGCTATCAACCTGGGTGCCCAAGTCCCTCACAACTGATTGCATGCTTAGGACCTTATTATTAATGTGTTAATTTGTGGGGATGTCACTATCCCCAAAGGGAATGATGATGCATTTTTTGGCATTCAGTTTGAGGCCATGTTTCTGGCACCAGTCATTTGTTTGGGTGATACCCTCTTGGAGGATGTCCACATCACTAAGGGAATTGATGACAGTGCCAAGCTTACAGTCATCTGCAAACTTGGTCAGTCATAGCCCACTGGTTTGGGCCTGCACCTCAAAAAAGTATATCCCAAACAACAGAGGCCCCTAGACCAATCCCTGGGGAACACCGCTCATTATGGGTCTACTGCTTGAGATGGCTTCCCCTATTTTGACTAGGTGGGTTCTGTCAGTCAGCCAGTTTGCTACCCATCTGGTAAAATATGGATTGATGCCTAGTTGAGAGAGATTATCTATTATACCTGAGTGGGGAATAGTATCGAAGACTTTGGCCAGGTCAAGGCAGACAGTGTGTACCATCTTCCCCCCATCCACGGCTTTGGTGACTGTCTCAAAGAAGTCAACCAAATTTAACAGGCATGACCACCCCTTGATGAAACGTAACTGTGTGGGATTGAGTGTTTGAAGGTTGCCAATGTTAGGCTGATGGGCCTATAATTTTCTGGATCGGTGAATGCTCCACCTTTCTGCAAAGGAATGACAGTGGCAGTCCTCCACTCACCTGGGATGAAGTCAGTACTGAGGCTTTGGCTGAATAGAGTGTCTAATGGTGGTACATGTTCCTGCCTGAGTTCATGTAGGATGAAGCCTGCGATGCTATCGGGTCCCACTGAGGCTGTATTTTTGCCTTTGAGAGGACGGTGATGACTTGCTCCCTAGAGATAAGGGGAGGGGGAGCAGGTGCTGGGGATGTCCTAATTTACTGATGGGGGAGACAGAGGAGTGAAGTTTTCACTGAACCTATCTGCTAGCAGGTTGGCTATATCTACAGCATTTGTGTATGTGATGACCTTGACCACCAGTTCTGAGCAGATCTGAGTACTTCCTTTGAGATTGCGGACATATGTAAAGAAGGCCTTATAGATGTCTTTAGTAGATGTGGCCAGTTTGGACTAGAAGTTTGATTTGGAGGATTTCACTAGTGCTCTTATTTGCTTGTTCAGGCTAAGGACAGATTGCCTCCAATTAGGCACCTACTCCTTCTTGGTCTTGGACAGCAATTTTTTTCTTTTATTATTTAGTTTATTTATTGCATAATTCCACCAGTCAGGTTTATCCTTGAAGAGGAGGATTTTTTCCTGTTGGGTGTTCCTGATTCCTTGCAGCTATATAAATGCTTGTATAGTACTTTGGTGCAGGTTTGGACATATGTGCCAGTTCCTATTGAGGGGCTGTAAAGCTATTTATACCTTCCCTCAAGAGGTTGTAATTAGCTTTGGAGAAGTTTTTTTGTTTGACCCTAGCTAGGGATGGTTGGGGGAGATGGTGACTTTGAAAGTAACTGCTTTGTGGTTGTATCTTCCTATGTAGGATGACACTGTAGGGATGCTGCAGTGGTTAGTCATGTTGGTTAATACCAAGTCCAGGATATATTTATCATTTGATAATATTTTTTTCACATTACAAAATGCAAAGAATTAATTAAAAAGGTATTTCTGAAAGCCCAGAGCTCCATGTCCCATCTGATCCTCACAAGTCCTGCTTCCAGATTGCATATATATCTATCTCTGAAGCACAAGGAATAAATGCAGCGAGTTTGGGGAAAAAGCAGAGGTAATGTCAGGTTCTAGGGGGGAGGATTTGGCATAATGATTAAGGTCTTCTCCTCTAAAAGACAAGGTACAGGGTATGATTCTGATCTGGGGTTGCTGGCTAGGCTTAAACTGGCCCTTCAGGACAGTTAGCCTAGTATTCAAAAATTAATCTTTGAACATATATAGAATGTAGAGTAGTATTTTAGGAATGTATGCAATGAAAGTATCCAGTCTCTGCACCATGCTCACCCCCCTCAATACCAAAACCTGTGAAAGAAATTCAAAGGTGGTGCAAACAGATTAATGTCAAACATTGAACTATATATTTTCTCCAATAATGGGTGAGAAACTGCAGACATTGGGGTGCTCATCTTCAGGGTCAGAAAATGCAAGGGCTATGCTCTCCATTCTAGAAAGACCACCTTGTTAATCTCAAAGAGATAATAGATCTCCCCCCTGTCCCTCATAGATTTAATATCAGTCTTGACACCAGCAGATGCATAGGCTGCACTACAACTGGCATTATGTACTAATAGTCAGGGAGGCACAATTTTCTATCCATGAACAGACTGCAGTAATGCTGTACATTAACAATCAAGGATTTACCCTTTATTTAAGCAATCAGACAATGAAAATGGGCTCTTCAGGCCATTTAAATTCAAAGGCAGGAGAACACCCTGGCATATATGCTAAATGGACTAATGTCAGACCTTCTAAAGAAGATACAGGACGTTTGTTTCTCTTGCTAACATCGTGGGTGGTCATCCAAGATTCCATCTAGTCGACTTTTGTCTAAATGATCAGTTTCCCCTTCTTCTGTTCTAGACTTCTTCACATGCCTTCTCTGTATGTTAGAGCCACGGTTTACTTTATACATTTCTTCCAAATCATCTAATCCTAATGATCATGGTAAAGTGAATAAAACAACATCAAATTATCATTGCTCACTCCTGGCCAAAACAGCCATGGTCCAGTTGTCTAACACAGATGTAAGTAGCTCAACCAATAACCCTGTATCTTCACAACTCACTGATAATTCAAGAAAACTATATTCTGCTCTGAACCTCAAATCCCTAATTCTGATAGCCTGGGTGATCTCAAGCTGATATTAAATAACTGGTTTATTGTAGCTGTGTTGCCTATTTTGAAAGACACTAAAAGGTTTACCACAAGAAAATCAAACCTAAGTGGACTAAACATTTCCATTGGTCTGAAAAGAAGGCAATAGGTTCCCCTTCTAGTTCAGTATCTTCATTTCTGTGGTATCTTATTACAGTAGCTAATGCTGGCTTGATCTTCTTTTCCAGTAAAGTGCATTTATCTGAAGCATTAGACTACAGCTTCTCAGACTGCTGCAAAATAGTTTTTGAAGGGATCATTAATTTGAGGCATCTGACTCTGAGCTATCCAGTAGTACCTGGTTTGTGAATGGGATTTATAACCAAAGTGATAACTGATATCTGAATATTATACAGAAAAGTAGACAGAACATCAAAATAAAAGCAGTAAATCTATAAAAGAAGGCAAAATAAGGGAACAGCAAAAAGTACAGAACCTAGCAGTGGAGATAGGAAGATTATTACAGATGATGGAGATAGTGTCCAAGGATACAACATTCCTATAGGAAACAATTGAGGCCCAACAACCAAAAATTGTGAAACTACAAGAGGAGCACAGGGAATGCAGAAAGAAAACTGTCTCCATAGAACTGCAACTGATAGAATGCAGGGACAGGCTAAAAATTCTGGAAGTGCAAAACTGAAGACCGAAATGGACATACAGAAAAATAGACCCAGAAGGGAAAAACCTAACAAATAGTGGGATTAGTAGAAGAATAAGTAGGGAAGAGCTAAGCAGCATTTTAAAAAAATATAATAAAATCACAGTAAAAACAATTTGAAGAACTGAATATAGAAAGAGAATCCACAGAACAAGAAGAACCCAAGGGGCTAGGGCCCAACCAAGACATATGCTGTGCAAGCTGTATTCTTACACACACACACACACACACACACACACACACACACACACACACACACACACACACACACACACACACACACAAATAAAAAAGTAAGAATTTCTAGGAATGCTAGAACAACAAAGTTAAAGGGCGCAGATGGCAATGACATCAGAATAACTGCAGACTACTGAGCAAAACTGCATAAAAAAGACAAGAATACAACATAAAGAAAAGAATGGAAAGGAAGAGGAGTAAGCTCTTTACTTTAGTTTTTAGCAAAGTTATTGATAAATATTGCAGGAAATGAAGCCATTATAAAAACCATGAAGGAGGCCTGAGATCTTCTAGAAATGGACAGAGGGCTATGGAAAACGCAAGACACAGGAGCAGAAGAGATGGAGGCAAACAATGCCCCACACAAAAGAAAACCTCCATGAATCAGTAGAAGAAGTCACATCCCCCAAAACAAAAAAAGATAAAATGAAAGACACAACAGCTAATCAAGTAGATCAATGAAAGAAGCAGACCCCAGATAATGACCAAAAAAAACAAACAAACAAAAAAAAGGATGCAGACAATGGAAGCACAACAATGAACAGCATAACAAAGAGAAGCTGGAGCTGGAGTACTGGTACAATTCAAGAAAATAATGTCAGAGGGTGGAAAATGTCAAAATCACAGGACTAAGAAAACAGGGTAAGAGAATGTAAAGCCAGCAGGAGTAGGAGCTGTGATGATATAGACAAGTGCCAACATACAACAATTTACTTTATCTTGAGGGTGAGTTCTTTCGACAAACAAAAGGGGTGGCTATGGGGGCCATGTGTGCTCCTACATATGCCAACCTTGTAATGGCCTGGTGGGAGGAGAAATATGTGTTTAATTCAAGATTTAAAAACAGCTGGGTCTTTTACAAACATTCCCTGGATGACATTTGTCTGTTTTGGACTGATAGTGAGGAAAGTTTTTTTGAGTTTTTTGAGTATATTTCTAATAGCACTGGATTCCTGAAGTTTACATATAAGATAGGTTATGAAAATATCGACTACCTTGATGTTAACATCCGGAAAGGGGGGAATGGATTTGAATCCAGGGCACATAGAAAAGAGATGCATTGTAATTCTTTTTTTGCATTTCAAGAGCGCCCATCCTTTTCATCAGAAGAAAGGCATAGTAAAGGGTCAGTATGTACGAGGTAGTAAGATGACATTTGGGGAAAATTATTTTAAAGATGAATGTGACTTGTTAAAACAAATGTTTTTAGAAAGAGGGTACCCAGAACTGTTAACATGTGGGATTCAGGATGAAGTGCTTTTACACATAAAAGACAGATTTGTACCTATTTTATTTTCAAAAGATTCAGTTAAAGTGATAAAGGGAATACTGACATCAGCGTAAATGGTGAATATGGGAACGCCTTCATTTCAGATTATAACGGTGATTCCTACATTATTAGGGATTTAGTTCAGAAGGAAGGACAAGTTTTCCAAATTATCAGATCTGAATTTAAAGTTTGATGTTCCCCTGAAATTTATTTACAGGAAAGGTAGAAATGTTAAAGACCTTTTGGAGAATAAATATGTGGAGTCAGTCAATAAGAAGGTTGGGACTTTCAAGTGCGGAGCATGCCAGCAGTGTCCTTTTATATCGAATGTCCCAGAAATATTTATTAGTAGCAGGGGTAAACATGTACGATCTAAGTCACATTATAATTATGATAGTAAAGGCTTAGTTTATATTGCAACGTGTATGAAATGTTAGGCATTTTACACAGGTAAAACCAAACAGTGTTTAAAGAGAAGGATATATGAGCACCTTTATGATATCAAGAGGGGTTATATTAAAAATGCCCTATACAAACACACTCAGATATGTGAGGCAGCTTTTTCCACATTTTTTGTGGTGAATGAGGTGCCCATGGACAAAAGGGGTGGGTCATGGGAGACTAAGTTGGAATACCAAAAGGTATACTGGCAACTGGTGTTAGAAGCCAGTAAATGGCCTGGTTTGAATGAGATGATCTCCTTCGCCCCTGTCTTGAAGTTAAGAGCAGCTAAGTTTTAGATACCTAGGTTTAGGTGCAACTCATATTTTAACATTTTAACACTTCCAGTACATTTTTAACATTTTTAACAATAAATATTTATGATGGTGATTTATTTATGCATTTTAAATATTTTATATTTATTATATTTTATATTTAATGTTTAAAAAAGCTATCCTACTAGACAAAAGGAACTATTACCTTCAATTACAAAAAACCACCAAAAAGGATCCAAAAAAATTCTGGACCAGCATCAATAATCTCTTATCCCCTGGCCAGTCTATCACACCTAACCCACAGGACTGCAACCCAGAGAATCTCATACAAACAGCTAATAACTTTAACTTATTCTTTACTAATACTATTCAAACTCTAGCCAGTCATCTCTCTCCTGGCACCTCTAAGCTACTCTCACCTTCCCTAAATCACCCTCCTTCCTTTCACCTTCATCCCATACCTACCTCCTATATCTTATCATTGCTCCAAAAACTAAAACCATCTACTCCTTCTACAGACAAGCTTCCTGCTGAATTCTTGAAAATATCTGCCAAAACTATTGCCTACCCATCTCTATTCTGATAAATAGATCCTTAATCAAAGGTATGTTCCACTCTATCTGGAAAATAACTCACATCATCCCACTTCACAAAGGTGGTAAGTCTAATGACTTCTCTAACTTTTGTCCTATAGCTCTCCTATCTCCAATAGCTAAAATCATGGAAAAATGTATCCATAAGCAACTACTGAATCACCTTCTGAAAAACAACCTACTTGCAAACTGTCAGCATGGTTTTAGACCCTCCCACAGTACTACCACTGCTCTTCTCTCCTTTACCAACTCCATTAACTTTAACCAAAACAATAATTACCTTTCATCCTCTATCTTCATAGACTTATCAAAAGCTTTTGACATGGTAAACCATAAACTTCTTCTGCAAATACTAAAATCTCTCTCACTTGATCCTCTTTCATTAACTTGGTTTACTTCCTACCTAGAAGACCGCCAACAAGCAGTTCTTTGGAAAAATGCACTATCCAACCTCCTCCCAATCTCTCTAGAAGTACCTCAAGGCTCTATCTTAGGCCCCCTTCTATTTTCCATCTTTATTAATGACCTCCAAGTAGCTATCCCACATACAATCTGCATACAATATGCAGACTACTCTACTATTATCTGCACTGCTAAGTCAAAAACTGAACTACAGTCAATCACTCAAAAAGCTTTTACCACTGTTGAACAATGGTTCTCTAATCGCTGCCTACTCCTTAATCCTAAGAAAACCAAATTACTATTATTCTCACCTTCCCGTAGATCTACCCCACTAAACTTCACTATTTCTGCCACGGATAGCACTCTCATCTCTCCTGTCTCAACAACCAAACTATTAGGTATTACTATTGACAATAATCTCACCTTTGACACTCACATCATTAACACAATAAAATTAGTTAATAAAAAAATTGGATCCCTTTATAGAATAAAACCCTTCCTTTCACCTGAAGCAAGGACCACCTTAGCCAGATCACACCTAATCTCTACCCTTCTATATGCTTCCCCCATATACACTAATCTCTCCAAAAACAACCTCAATAAACTAGCAACATCTTTCCATAATATTGCTCGATTTGCCACAGGATCCCCTTACAAAACCCACCACTGTCTGAACCTAAGAAATCTAGGATGGTTGGAATTTCAGAACCTACTTACACTGCAACAACTCATAATAGCTCATAAGATCTAATACCAACCAGCCAAAACACCTATACTCTCTAGCCTCTTCTTATCATACAATAACCTGAAACATTTACACTTTTCCAACAAACTATGGATAAATATAACCAAACCCAATAAGTCTGCAGGTGACTCTCTTTTCCAACTCAGTTGGCAAAATATGGAATAAACTTCCCTCAGAAATCCTTTCTTTGTCCTCTCTTCCGCTTTTTAAAACACAGCTAAAAATTCATCTCAACAAACACTGGCTATGCTCTTGCACTAACCCTGATTAACTCTTTTTCCACCTCCCTATCTTTTCTTCTGCCAAACTTCCTATAATCTATGCCTCTCTGTAACATTGATAGCTCCACCTCTATTACATTTGAGGCTTATGTATTTCACTGTGTGTTGCAAAAAAAAAAAAAAAATGTTTCCACTTTATATGATTGGTGTATTTTCTATGTCTTTGACTATTTTCATGTACTACCTCTATTCAATTGCCCTGTTTTTAGCATTAATGATGCTGTACCTATCTTTGTCTTTGTCTATTGTCTATTGTACTTAACTTTCTGGAGCTTTTCTCCCCGGGCCTCTACTGAAAATGGACATATATCCAGCTAGACTAGCCCAGTCAACAAATGTAAAATAAAATAAATAAAAATAAATAAAATATTTATTGGATGCATTTGTTGTAATTTAATATTATAAAATGGATGTTAGGAACTTTACATGCTCAATAATTTTATATGTGCAATAATTTGACTAGGTCAATAAAGGGTTAATGAATTAGAGAGTTTTTCTAATTGATTAATTACTTATTGGTAAAGGTATATAAAGAGGAAGGTATGGGTTGTATTATCTGATGAAGTGGTGTGATGAAAACAACCTGATTGTGTGTCAGTGTTAATCCTGTTTCTTGTGCTGTGGCTTGCTGTGGTTTGCTGTGCTTTAATAAACTGCATTTGTGGTGGAAACGGCTATTCAGTGTTCTTTTTTTGATTATTGGTCTTGGACAGAGCACTTTTCCTCTTGAACTTGTTTACAAGTGCCAGCATAGCCAGGTGGAGTTTTGTAAAGTACGATATGCCCCTTGAATATCAAACTGATTTATACAAGATGGTTGTGTTAGAGATTTATTAGAATTGTATGTCATTTGTATATCAAACTGATTTTGTACAGATGCTTGTGTTGAAAATGAATTTGTGAGCTTTGCTTGTGTTGAAATGTATCAACAGTACACCCTGCTGAAATGAAGAGAAATGTACATATATTATTGTAGCTGAATTAAATGTATATGTTTTAATAGCAGATACTGGCATAGCAGAGGTTAACTTTAAGAAAAATAAGGGAAATGTAAATGAAATGTTAAACCATTGAAAGGCATCTCACAGTGCTGAATAGGACCAGAGATAATAGGTCTCGGACACAACCTTTGTCCATTAGTGCAGTGAAAAGAGGGGAGGCCCCAGGCACTGCCATGAACATTTGGATGTGTATTGTGGCTGCCTGTACTAACTTTCTGTCTCATCTTCAAAAGGGACTACTGTGAGAATCTAGAGTCAGGTGACCAAATTAGGTCATTCTGCTATCCCTCTTGGAAATTATATTTTAGATATTACAAAGAGAAATCTTAGAGTACTGAGTATTTTGTTTGGGAAACCTGACTAGAAAGATCCTCACCCACAGAATCTTGCTTTGCGGTAGTAAGTAACTTAACTAGGGAACAGTAAAATTATTTCAGATTCAGTCAGGAATATAGTGAAGCTTAGTTTAGATATTGTTTTTTCTTTGTATGTGGTTTACATTGAATATATATTCAGTATTTTCATGTTCTTTTATTATTTATTATTAAATATATTTAAAACTTTTATTGTGACAGATCCTTGTAGAAAGGACTTAACTTTTTGACAGTGCTTATATTTACTTGGTGACACTGTGTGTGCCACTCCAGAAGGCCTAGCTGTCTTGGTAAACTACTACCATTTGTATTAGTATTAGTATTACACAGTATAACTGGATACCCTTTTAAGAGCCTTATAGTACTGACTGGTGGCAGTGATAAGTACTTATATTCTGGGCAAAGTTGGTAGAGCAGGTAATCAGTGCCAGCCTTTCCCAGGTGTATGTGTATGAAAATTAAATCTTAAAGAGTGTGTGTGTCAGCTACTTGGGGCAGGGACACAAAGCATTGGTTTACAGAGAGGGTGCTGGAGGACTTTGGTTGGACATTTGGCTGAGGATCTAGCCCTACAGCTGTACCAGTGGGGTGTTTTACTGGGGACCTGGAGGGAGACAGATATACAGACATCTAGTCTCCAGGCTGAGTGTGTTCCCTGTGTGCTCTTAAAGGAAATTGTACTTGATGCAGAGAGGACTGCATCTGGAAATACTGAGTGTATCCATTTGTATTTCAAGTGCATGTCCCTCTCCAGTGTCAGTTGTGAGGAATCAGGCCCTTGATTACAGGCCCAGCACGGGGAGGACACATATCGGTGGCCATCACATATTGGTAGCAGTGATGGGCATCACAGGAGCAAAGAAAGGACAGTAACAAAATCAGAAGAAAGAATGAAAACTTCAACAAGGAAGAGCAACAGAAGCACCAGTAGGAACAGGAGGGATAACTGGTATGAATAGCAAGAACAGATAAACAAGCTACAGCACATAGCAATTAAAAAACAGGATGGACTGGGTGAAATGGGCTTATAATCCCACACAGTGGAATCACAAGGACAAAGTATAAAATAATTAGCCCCATACAACAAACACTGAATGAAACACACCAGAAAGAAAGGCAAGAATGCATTAATTACTTACCTCAGCAAAAAATAGAAGTGCAAATTGACCCCATGGAAAAGAAGCTCATACAAACATAAACTCAAAGGATTCCAATCCTCACAGAAAACTTCTTGAGCCCACTGCACAAGAACAAAGGTAGAGCACACATGCATAGTAATCCACAACAATGTTCGCCTCCTCGCCAGTCAAAAAAAGCCCAAACACTTCTGCTAACTCCTTCCTTAAACCAATGAATTCAAACTCATTTGAGAAGCAAACACAAAGGAAAAGCCAAAATAATGAATGGATGAAAGAAACAAATGACTAAATCTGTTTCTTTTCTTTTTTCTTTCTTTTCTTTCTTTCTTTTTCCCTCCCAAGCAGCATTTCATCAAGAATTTACTGCAAAAACTGTGAACTCAATAGAGCAGGTCTGTTTGACCAATCAGAGCAATGGAGGAGAGGGAACAAAAAAGAAGGTCCACAAGCAGGGGAAAAAGGGGGCAGGGAGGGAATGGCCAACCAAAAGTTGCAAACATTGGAAATAGATGAGTAAAGTCACAGAATACAAACAGCAAACTGAAGCTTGATAGAACAGCCCAAAAGGTAAAATAAAATAAAAAAACTGCCAGTCAAAAGGTGGATAACATGTTCCAAACCATTGAGGAAAGGGATACAAAAATGACATGGCACTACAAAGATTGGAAGAAACACCTGGCAATGCAGACACAAATGTTTAACCAACATGCTGCACACAGTGCTGAGAGAGTGGGAAAACTTACACCTCTTAACTTATAAAAATACTTGATAACAGGGCAGTAGCAAGCATAAGTCACGCAAACAGCACAGGAGAGTGTAGTGAATGTGCTGTAAGGACCGCGCTGAAAGGGCAGTTAACAATGACTATGGTAATTAGCTATTAACTATCAGAACTGACAGTAGTAGTTTATGAAAGATACAGGGAAAGGAATCCGGGAACTACAACAACCCTATAAACAGTGTAAAAACTCACCCCAAAGATAAATCCGGTATGCTAACATGCTCACAGTCTTTAGTTAAAATATAAGAAGCGTGCAGCACTGGTGCATTGAAGGAAACGTGATAATGCAAACGAGAATTTCATGACCTGGAATGTGGGAGGAACATCAAACCCAATCAAGAGAAGAATTATCATAAAATATATTAGAGAAGAGGTTGATATCTGCATTGTACAGGAGACAAAATAAAAGGTACAGGACCAAGAAAAGTTGACAAAAAGAGACTACCCAGTAAGGGTGACAGATCACATGGGGGAAGGGAGCTGTCATTGCATTCAGGAGAGAGATATCAGTAAGAGAAGAAATAATAAGGAGGGGTGAAGTAAGATGGTGATTAATATGGGGGGGGGTAGAGTCGGAGAAATGAAAACTAGGAAAACATAAGTGTACAAAATGAGGACAGCAACAAAATCTTCAAAGGATTCTTTGCAGCCTGAAACTAGTCTGTAACCCAGGTTCAAATGGAATGTATTGGAGGGGACTGCAATTTACCAATAAAGCTGAATCTGCACAGAAAAGGGAGGGTACAATGCAAACAAATAAAAAGACTTAATGAAGGAAATGAAAATGGAGGGTGGGTTGACATATAGATAAACAGACATGAGACAGAAGAACAATTCATTTTTACCAGAAGACAAATAGATCAGGGAAGCAGGCTAGACTGAATTCTGGTGAGATTAGAGCATGCAAAAAGGGTAGTGAAAATAGAAAAACTAGACACATCCATCTCCATCTATGCTCCAGTACTAACGGAGGTAGAGACAAGAAGGGGGGAGATACCACAATGGCAGCGGGAATTAGATGCCTCAAATGGAGAACAGAGGACCAGCAGAGGAAATTTAGAGAAGTGTTGAGGAATAATAATAACAGAAAATCAGGAAAACAAACTAGAGATTAAAGAACAGTGATGGAATGTGATAATAGTGGTGATAAGAGGCTGGATAATGCATGAGGCAGTGCATGGAAAATAAGGAGGACAACCTAAGAAGGTGAGAATAGGATCTAAGGCAAGTACAAAACAAAGGGAGAGGGATACGACAAGAAGAAACCAGGAGAAAGAATCTGAAGAGCTCAGAATTAAAAGCAATAATGAAAGCTAAACATCATATATATCAAAGTAAAAATAGTAAAAGGAAAGAATTATGATGGTCGGAAGGGGAGAAAGAAGGAAAGACTTAAAAAAAGAGAACAAGAAAAGGATCAACAAGCTTAGAACAAGATCTGGGCAAGTAGTTAAGGGCAAAGAAGAAAAGGAGGAGGAAATCAGGAGCTTGTTCTAGATGTACAAAGAAATCATGCATATAAAAAGGCCCTGAATAATGAACTGCAAAGAAGTGAAGATATCAGAGGGAGAAAAGGTTGCACTAGACAGGCTGATAGCAAGATTAGAAGTTAGATTAGCAGTAAAAGAATTAAAGGGAGGCAAAGCAGCAGGCCAAGATAGGTAGCCCATTTAATTCTATAAACTAGTAAGAACAGAAATAGAAGAGAAGATAGCAAGGGTATACAACATGGGTAGAGAAGAGGGTTCCTCCCTCATTGCCATGCAAGAAGCAAGGATACTCTTGATACCCAAAGAAAAAGGTGAAATAACTGATGTGGAGGGCACTCCAACCAATACCATAATAAACAGAGATAGGAAGTAGTAGAAAAATTCTAGTTAAAAGAATTAAGAACCTCCTTCCTAAATACATACAGGAAGAGCCAGTTGGTTTATTAAAAGGGAATATCAGCAGATAACTGGTGGGAGGTGCTCAGCTTCATAGAACAGCAAGAGGAATCAGGGAACCAACAAGCAAGAATAAAATTGTTTAACATAAGAAAGCATTTGACATATTAAAATGGAATTTTATGTTCCAAATTCTTAAAAGAATGGGGAGCAGGGGAAGTATTCAGGAACTCAGGAATGTATAGACACCCATCAGCAGAGGTAAGGGTAAATGGGGAATACACACACAGGATCCTAATCCAAAGGGGCACAAGACAGGGATGCCCATTATCCCCAAGCCTTTCCTCCTGGTGAAGGAAGTCCTGCTGAGTGAGGTAGAGGGGGTACTACAAGGAATAGAATTGCAAGGGTAAGTTATTTTTCTTGCAGATGATTGCATCCTACTAGCCCAAGATATAAAGAGAGCAGCAGATCTGGTTATGAAGAAATCTGCAACCTTCAACCAAGAGGCAAGGCTCGATTGTAACCTAAAGAAAACAGTGTGGGTAAAAATAGGAGCAATCATGGATCAAGGACTTGCAAGAATAGGAGTAAGCATACCAATGAGGACAAGAGTGAAATACCTAGGATTAGAGGTGTGGGAAATGGTGAGTTTGATGAGAGAAAAGAACTATAAAAAGTTGAGAGAGAAACAGAAGAAACACTGATAAAGTGGAAGGACAAGATCTCAACTTTAACAGGAAGAATGAACATAGTGAAAATGATGATAAACCCCAAGACAGTTTATATGCTAAGGCATATCCCCATGACTGGAAGGGAGGGATAATCAAACACATCAAATACCATTGCCACAATTCATATGGGGAGGGGAGAAGGCAAGGATCAATAAAAGAGACTAAGTACAAGCAAAGGAGGGTGGGGAATGCCAGACTCTGAGAGACTTTGAGAGACATACCAACACCTACACCATAAACCAATGGTTAAGGACAACAGAAGAGAAACTAGGCAAAAACTAGACAAGGGGAAAATAGGAAAGTAAAGAAAAATTCAGGAGAAATTACAAAGGCTAATGGCCCTAAAGCCCTTACAAACCTAGCCATATTTTTCTTGGAATTGCCTCAATTGTCGGAAGTTAGGTGAGTGAAATTCTTAGAGGTAAATGTCTATGGTAGTTAATACTCACTTCTTCTGTGCAGGAGGGACATGGCCACCACCCCAGTGAATTATCGGACACCCATCCATTGATCCAGGTTATGTTTAAAGACAGTCAACTAGTTGTTGGCAATCCTAAACAGGAAATGGGATACACAGATGAGAATACTTCACAGGTCGTACCTAACACCCTCAAGAAACAAATGTGGTTCACACAAGGTGGGAACTATGCACAGGGCTGTGTTCTACATGAACTACAAAGTGAATTGGCACCACATCTGTGTGCTCTGTTCACACATATCCTCACCTCAGGCTTTCTCCCTACTGAATGCCGCACTGCTACAGTCATCCCTCTCCATAAAAGAGGAACGACTACAGACCCTGGAAGTTATCACCCCATTAGCCTGATGAGTCTGATATGTAAGGCTATGGAGCACATCATCATGGACCTAATTAACAAGGATACAGGGAATCTCCAAACTCTAGATCCCACGCAATTTGGTTTTGTGGAAGGTAGATCATGCCTGCTCAACCTTGTTGACTTCTTTGAGTCAGTCACCAGAGCGGTGGATGAAAGTAAGGCAGTTCATGCAGCCTACCTCAATCTGGCCAAGGCCTTTGATACCATTCTTCACTCAGAAATTATTGATAAACTCACCAAACTAGGCATCAACCCCTATATCATTAGGTGGGTTGCAAATTGGCTCACAGATAGAACACACAGTGTGAAAGTAGTGGACTCCAAGTCAGACTGCCGACCAGTCACGAGTGGAGTCCCACAGGAATTGGTCCCGGTCCTCTCCTGTTTGGCATCTACTTCTCAGAAGTCCAGGCCAACACGGATCGACTCTGGCTAACAAAATTCAAGATGACTGCAAGCAGGGTGCCATTATTAACTCCCCAAGTGATGCAGACATCCTACATAAAGGCCTCACTGAAACCAATTACTGATGTTGAAACCATGGCCTTAAGTTCAATGCCAAAAATGTGTTGTCATCCCCTTTGAGAAAAACTCAGTTCCCACTAATTACCACATCGATGGGAGCCCACTGAACATTGAAGGCATTATAAGAGATATGGGGACACAGGTTGACAGACACCTCTCCTTCGACCACCACATTTCCACAGTGGTCAGAAAGTCCTTCTATGTGACACATCTCATTACCAAGGGTTTTATATCCAGGGAGAAAAAGGTCATCATTTCTCTCTTCTCTTCCATCGTTAGACCAGTCATAGAGTATAATGCCCCCATTTGGCATGTACCTCACTAGACACCTGCAACAGCTGGAGAGGCCACAAAAGTACTGCACAAAGAGGATCCTAGGCCTTAAACACTTGCCCTACATGGACAGCCTTAAAAAAACTCTATTCTCTGTCTCATATCGTCTACTAAGAGGCAAACTCTGCTTGACTTACAAACCAATATCTGACCCAGCTGTGTTACAAATGCTACTTCTAAAGAAATCCCAATCCCATCCACACCACACACTCCAGAGACCTTAACCTCATTACCACAATCAGCAGAACATGCTGGAGGGACAGGTTCATAACCCAGAGATTGCCCATGCACTGGAACAGACTTCCCATGCATGTCAAGCAGAGCACCTCACTAGCCCTCATCAAGAGAAATCTTGATGAGAGGATGGGAAGTAGAAAGTTCACCCCGGAGACCACTCCAGTGGCTCTACTTGATAGAAGCACTGGGAACTAACGACGGGCGGCACAATGCCAGAGAACTTCTATGGGGTAGGCTTGTAAAGGCCCCAGGGCCATTAGCCTAGTACACACCTATGAACCTATGTTCCTGGAGTGTGAATGGGTAAAAAAGATATGGGAGAAGGTGGTGGAAGAACAGGGAAGAACATTCCAAATCAGGTAGAAACTATGTCTTTTAGGACTAGACACAAACCAGGAAAACATGGGAAAGAAAATAAAGGAACGGGTACTAGGCATGGGTGAAGGAGTAAAATCTGGAATTGTCACCAACTGGATGGGAGCAACAGAAACACAACCATGGAGCCCAAAAATAAATAATGCCAACTTCCTGAGGGAAATAATAAAAGAAAGAAAACTAAGAAAGGATTGCTGAAAGAATGGCAACAAGTAGGAGAAATATATGGCGTTAGAACATGATTAGATCCAGAGAACAGGTCAGACATTAGTAGCAAGGAAACAGCAGTAGCAGAAGAGGCAACCACAAAATGTGGGGTTTGGGGGGTATTCAACTTAGAAGTCAGAGATAAACACAAGATAGGAAAGACTGGCAAAATTCACAGAGAAGGGGAAAGAGAGCAGAAAATGGGTAGGTGGGTGTAAGAGACAGAAAAGCATAACCACTGAAGAAGAGAGGTGGGTGGATGGGAAGGGAGACAAGGGAAATCAAGGGGAGAGATAAACACCAATGAAGAAAATAAGAAAATTAGTAAATTGACTATGCAGAGGAAAAGTGTAAATGTAAATGTCATTTACTTGTTATCATATTCAAATTCTCATTGTGGATATGCAAGTATACTCTGGAAGGAGAGCACTGTAATGACATGAAAGCAATGTGCATATGCAGTAGTGGATGATTGTCTCTTGTATAGTCACATGAAATGAAAAGACACACAAAAAAATCAGGATCAAAATCTGGGGAGAGGCTGAGATTAAAGAAATTTAAGGAGAGGCTCAGCCAAGTTATATTTAGCCCTAATAAACAAACCTATATCTTTTCAGGACCATTGGAGTGGTGTTTTAATTTTGCATAATATAACTTAGTCTATGGTAATTTTATGGGATGGTTAGGGGATAAGGGGAGTAATTGAGAGGATTGGCATGGTAAAGTCAGAGCTAAATCCATCTGCTAGGATACTGCTGTTTCCTTGGGGTCCAAGTGGGTAGCATTATGGAAGGCCAGAGCATATCTGAGTGCTGCTTTTTGGCCTCTTGAGAGGGACAAAGAAAGATTTACAGTTAACTTTGGTGACATTTGCTAACCTGAGTTCATGCTCAGCTTTAAATTTTCTAATGATGCATTTAAGACATTTGCTATCTAGTCGTGGTGTTTTTTTTTGTGGTGAGGAGACGGAGAATAGTGCTAAGATGACTAAGACTTTTAGCTAATGCATTTATGTAATCATTCACATCAGCAGGAGACATGCAGGTGATCCTTCAAGACCTTAACAATTTCCAAGTGAAACTCAAGGAGCACATTTTCACTTCATATACATGTAGATGCTGCAGAGACAGTAGTTAACTCAAGGGTTTCCCAGTACTAAATCTGCACCAAACCACACCAAACCATTGTTAGTTCTGCAGTAATATCCACAGCTTTCATTGACATTAAAAGCAATGTCTCTCATTCATGCCTCTTTTTTAAACATCGGTGTTAAAAATGCTGTTAAAAGTTACTGCCTATACTCAGGTTGCTCTAAATGCTACTCTTTCAGTCCGTATCAACACATGTCTTTGTTTACTTGCATTGTCAGTGTTACTGCAAAATATTGTGTATTAAAGGAGTTGTATGAGAGTTAAAGAATTTCCTGCCCTGTCTTTGGTCCAGGTCATAGCTGAAATGGATCACATGATCAGCCTAACTACCATGTTATCAAATAAATAAAATAGTACATTACATTTCTTTGAGGTGGAGAGAGAGATACCCAACAAAGACGGCATGATAACTTGATTTTTCCCAGGATACATTTATGTCAGCATTCAGTTATACATGCAAAGATGCATCACACTTCTTATGTCTTTGATATAGGCACACTGTAGGGATTGCCATACGTGTATCTAAAGTCAGTGTTATACCAGATGGCCCTGGGGCTCTCCATACTTATATCCAAACCAAGTAAAATAACAGATGGCCCTGGGGCATTTCATACCTATATCCAAAGCCAATGTTATATCAGATGGCCCTGGAGCTCTCCATACCTGTAGCTAAATTCAGTAATATGCCAGATAGTTCTTGGTCTCTCCACAATTGTATCCTAAGCCAGTTCTATACCAGATGGTCCTGGGGCTCTAAATATCTATATCCAAAGTGAGTATAATACCAGATAGTCCTTGACCACTGATAACTAGGTTCTTGACACTACAGAATGATATGAACAGGGGGACCCCTATGTTATTCATTATTATGGCCACAGTCCAGTATAATAGCCCAAGAAAACATGAACATGCACACAGACACACAAAGACAGTAATCTCTAATGGAGAGATGAAAAGTCAGCAAGCACAGGAGAGTAGTAGTGCTTAAATTGAATTCATCCTCAAGTCTTGGTGAGTACCTTCATAAGGTGGACCCTGTTTTTCACAAAATCTCACCAAGACAACATTCACATATAGACTGTATTTATACAGCATATATCATGGACAGAAGTAAGTCAAACACACAAAAAAAGATAGCTAGGTGCACAAGACCCAAGATAAAAAGGTGCCCAATCTTGGTAGGCGCACTGGTGCCAGGGCTGAAAAAATGACAGTGTAGAATCTTCAAAATATGAAAATATTCCTACAATGGGGCCAGGCCAGGCCCAGGAGGAAGATGTCCCCCTGTTGTAGAAGGAAGTAGCAGTCCACAAAACACACAAAAATTGATTGGCCAAAGACAATAGAGTGGACTATTGAGGATAAGAAAGAAATTATGTATTGTTACTATTATGCAAAAAGCCCAGAATTTCAAGACACAAGATATACAAAAAGATTAAGAGAGAAATTAGAGGAAAGAAAAATACTCTCAGAAGCTTCAAATAAAAATCTGCGTTCATTAATACAACAGATTTTTGAAAAACAGTATCTAGATCAAGAAACTTTGATCTGTTTGGAAAACAAAGCATCTGAGGAAGTGTGAAAATATAAACAACAAAACCTAGAGATATTTGAAAAATATAAAAAAGAAATATGGACATGGGAAAGAAAGAGAGATTTGATATGGTGCAATATTTATGCAAAGGAGAAAGTCAAATTAAATAATATGGAGAAGGCAGTCTCAAAGATATTCAAAGAGAAATACAGGCAAAAGCATCCAGATATGAAAAATTTCACAATAAAAAAATAATAGCACAAAGATGTAATGTGGAAAAGAAGATTAATAAAGCAGAAGTAAAAGAAACAGAAGTTGAAGTTATGGAGTGCCTGCAAAGTGAAGGATTTAATGTAGAAGGTCTAACACTGACTACATCATAGCATGATGGAGTGAGTCCCCAGAATAAGGAAAAGCAAGAAGACCAGGAGACGTGTGAAGAAGAAATATGGGCATGGGGAAGGAAAAGAGACTTAATATGGTGTAATATTTATGCAAAGGAGAAAGCAAAACTAACTAATACAAAAAGAGCAGCAACAAAGATATTTGAAGAGAAATACAGGCAAAGGAATCTGGATATGGAAAACTTTACAATACAAAAAAATAAGAAGACTAACAGGAAAAGTAGAAAAAGGGATTAGTAATGGAGAAGTCAAAAAAGTAGAAACTGAGGTTATGGAGCAGCTGCAAAGAGAAGGAGTCAATGTAGTAAATCGAATGCAGAAAAAAACACAAGAGGATAGAGCAATGGATATCCAAATTAAGGGGAAACCAGTGGAACAGGAAGCAATTGGTCTGGTGCCATATCAAGATATTTTGGCGCCTTCTACAGGAAACCAGTATAAACATTCACTTGAAGCTAGACAGCAAGGAAAGGAACAGGAAACTGTGGAAACTCTGATGCAGTCAATGTTGAGGAGTGATAGGCCAGTGAGTTCCCATATGACAGAGTGGGAGTGCTACAGAATCCTGAAAGCTCAAAATCCCGAAGACCAAAATCCTGAGACCAAAATCTTGAAAGTTCAAAATACTAAAAAGTCAAAATACTGAAAACATACAGAATACCAACACTTACTATATTTCAGCAGAAGTACATACAGAAACATGTTACCCTTCAACTATATGCAGGGGGGCAAGCCCCCCTGCACCCCTCATGTGGGGACCTGCACTCACCACACACCCTGCTACTTAAATATATCAACTCCGAGATTGCACTTCACAACACTAAGTGCAATCTCGGAGTTGATATATTTAAGTAGCAGGGGTGTGGGGGTGCAGCCTCCCACATGTGGGATGCAGAGGGGCTTGGCCCCCTGCTTATACTTGGAGAAGAGTAATATGGTTTGTCTTTTATTTGCTTCTGTATGTACTTGCACTGGAATATAGTAAGTTTTGGTATCCTCTGTGTTTTCAGTATTTTGACTTTTCAGTATTTTGAAATTTCGAGATTTTGATCTCAGGTTTTTGGGCTTCAGGATTTTGGGCTTTCAGGATTCTGTAGCAGTCCCGACAGAGCAACAGATGATACAGGATGCAATTGAAGAGAATGTGCCACAGGAAGATGCTATAGAACTTTTTATAGATTGCCATCAGGAAACAGAAAATAAAGGATGTGCCCTCAGTTTGGAAGAAAATGAGCTAAGAGAAGAGTAGCTGGATTTAATGGACATGAATAGCTGTATTAAGATTAATCAGAGAAATAGACTGCAGAAGGTCAATAAAACCCAAAAAGTCAGAAGTCTGATAAAACAAATGAATGCAGTAATTAGGACTGTCCATAGAAATCCGTGTGATATAACAGAAGTAAACAGGATATATTACTGTGTTTCTAAATTAATAACTGATAAAGTTCTATCACAAGAGAACTGGGTAGTGAGGGAAAGGAAGGGGAGAAATCGAATAACATCATGGAAGTATCAAAAAGAAAACTATAAAGCAATTAAGACAAGAAGTGTCACTGTTAGATTATAGAACAGGGAACATATCAACAAAAATACTAAGAAAGATAGATGTGATTAAAGCAATGCACAGCATTAGAACAAATCAGGATCTATCATACACTATCGCAAATAAACTAAAAATTTCAGCACAGGCAGAAAAACTTAGAAGATACACAGATAAATATAATGAAAAAGTACAAAATATGCAATTTATTGATGACCCAAAAAAGTTTTATATTGGGAAATAAGGTAAAAGGAATTGAAAGACCGCCAACAAAGAGGAAGTAGATACATTTTGGAAAAGTATTTATGAAGATCCTGTGGAACATAACAAAGATGTTACATGGATAGAAGAAGTAAAAGAAAGAATAATAAGTTTAAAAGTACAGGATATGAAACAGGATGAAGTAACAGCCAGAGAGATTGGAACAAAGTTAAGAAAAGCCTCTAACTGGAAAACCCCAGGACCAGATGCATTACCTAACTTTGGTTAAAAGTATTAACATCTTTGGACGAGGATTTAGCCATGAGTAAGAACTATTTATATGCGCACCCTGAACAGACACTGCACTGGCTAACAACAGGCAAAACAATGCTCTTACTTAAGAGTGAATCTGCAAGCTACCCTAAAAATTATAGACGAATAAGTTGCCTTCCAACGATGTATAAACTATACACGGGAATTGACACCGATATAGTTTATAGTCATTTAGAAGAAAACTCAATTATGGCAGTAGAACAAAAGGGCAATAAAAGAAAGTCATAAAGAACAAAGGATCATTTGTTGTTAAATAAAGTTATAGTGGAGAACTGTAAAAAGGGGAAGAATCTAAGCATGGTGTGGATAGACTGCAAAAAAGCATTTGATAGTATCACACATTCACGGATAAAAGAGTGCATAAAAATGTATAAGATACACCCTACACTGACTGACTACATTACAGTAACCATGAAAAGATTGTATGGCTCGAACCTGCTGGATATACAGCGAGTGCACATTTCATATATTCCTACTCTGCTGTGCAGAGTGTACTGTCCCATAACAATGTCAATCAATGTATGGCGATCACCTTTTGTTTTACATTTTTATGTATATGACTCATATAGAATGGACATATATTAGTGTATAGTGTATCCACAGATGGTTTAATGGACTGGAAGGGTTATGTTACATACTCATGTTCACATTCACTGTAGCGCACACAATGATGTATTTTTCACATTCAGTGAAATACTTGGCTCAGACACAACCTCTTTATTTAAAACAGGCACGAGATTGTACATTTGCTACCACTCTAAATAGCATTCTTCTGGCATGCAGTGCTCTCTATATTCCATGTTCTGGCTGAGGTATATCTTGGTCAATGTCTTTTGCCTCATCACTGTTGTTATAAGTCCATCTCTGACCACAATTAGTAGGTCACAAATCTTCAGATTTACAGCAGGTCTTCAATACATCCCTACAACATAGAGGGTGGTACAATTGAGGTATATCTACCTGGTCTTGCAATGGTCATACTGTAGGTATCACTCCAATAAATCCAGGCATCTGAGCCATTGCTTTTTGATACTAATGAGTCTACACAACACTGTATTTAGTCATACATTATGTTGCGGTGATGTCTTACTACTTTCCACAGTCAAGGTGGCAACAGGTAAGCACTATTACCTGAAAGTCCAAACTTGTTTATGTGCTATTTGCTACTGGCAAATATTTATGTAGTTATGGTATCATTTTTCAAAATTGCAACTTGATGGATAGTTTCATCATAACCAGACACTTAAAAATAAAATTACCGTCTCTAAGTGAAGTGGTGGCAAGCCCACCCCCACTCCCCATACAGGGGACTGACCCCCTTACTTAATATAATAACCTTCAATATCACATACAACCTCAAGGACATTATCAAAAGTAAACAAAATGGTCCATCGCAGGGGACAGACTCAGTCAGCCGGTAGATATTGATGCATGACATTGTTGCAGAACTGGCTGAGTACTGTCTTTCTGTAAACAACTTCATTAACTTTAAAGTCTGTGTGGCTTTTTCTGTCGGCTACACATTACTGTATTCCATACCCTGCATGTCCTTGTGTTGTGAGAATAGGTTGTGTAACACCCTGCAGCATACCTCTCAACCTTGTAGCACAAGAAAGCCAGACAAAGGCAAAAATGATGGGGAGGGGGAGCAGACAAAGCCCAAAAATTGGGACAGATTTTAAATGCTGCTCTTATAAACTTAGAAGGTTGCTAGATTTTGCATGGCATGTATTTTCCTGAAGGATATGAAGTCTGAAACTTAAATGTCTGTCATTTAGCGATGTCAATCCTCAATGATTTCTCAGAAAACCACTAATTTTATGAGGAACAAACCAAAAATATAAGGCAAAAATCTGGACATTCTGTGAAAATCTGGACAGCTGATTAAGAAATAACATGCAGAAACACACAAGGAGGCATGTCTGAACTAATATGGCAAACAATCTCTGCAACTGGTTTTGCACTATTAGTTCACATATGTCTCCATGTGTATTTCTGCATGTTACTTTTTAATCTAGCCTCATGGTGATATATGATTTGTGTGTGCTTCTAACTACTCATTTATGTTTTATATTGCACAGTCTAACACTTCTATACTAACAAAAACAAATCCATGTAGGGCACCTTTTGTGATAGTTTCAAAGGTAGTTATTAGGCATGTAGTCCATGAGGCCATTAAGAAGCCTAGCCCAAAATGTTTAATTGTATCAAAGTATTGTCTGGTTAAGTGACTTGCTCAAGGTCACCCAGCAGGTAAATGGAGATAGAAAAGTTCAAACCCTGTACCCTTGGAAAAGGAAGCAGCTCAGCCAACCCCCCCCCCCCCAAAAAAAAACAAACTACAGGACTTGAACCCACAACCTTCATCACGTGCACTGTCAAAGGAACTTGATTTATATGCTGAGCTGTAATTGCAGTCACAATGAAGGCCTGTTTCACAACAGTTGGATATGGGCATCATACATCCTGCTAAGGTAACTGCATTTATTATTATGCATCTATAGTACAAACCACCTGTCAATTTGCAGAGTGGTATTCCCTGAAGTTAATATATTTCAGGTTCTGTAGCTCTGCCTGTAATTTCATTTCTCAAGTCATGGCCTCAAAGTGTACAGGTAGTGCTATGTCCTTGTGGAATGTTTACATAGCTGTCTCACAGAGTTAGTTGCTCAGCTACAGATGTTAAAAGGTAGGTGAGGACATCCCCTATTGGCAGCTGGAGCACAGGATAATGGATATTTTATTTTCCATTTGGTTTAATGACCATGACGCTCTGTGTGATCTTCATCTGCACTGCCCATTTCACAGACTACATCCATTGCATGTCTTTCCAGCCAGTTTGTAATTTGAAAATATCTGGTCTGTCACAGCTATGCTCAGTCAGGACCTGGAGCACCATCATTTGCATTATCACACTGGACTTGTACAGGGTTCTCTACCTATTACATCATGCTGCAGTCAATTGTGCTGACAACAATACATAGCATGTCATTAATTTCACTTTGTGTCAGCTCTGTCTCCGGCACTCTTCTCAGTACTGTCATTGTGTGCTCTTAAATGTACAAGTTAAAATACCACTGATTAACAGACAAACGTCTTTACAGAAAATGCAGGCTAATATAGTAAACCAATATCCATGTAATGATCTAAACTAGATTTGGAAGTCTGTGGAGTATTGTTTTTTTTATCCACATAATAATTTATTCCATTTTATTCCAACTCTTTATGCCTCTTTAGCATACCTGGGAATCCATCTTCTCAGTTTTCAGAAATGACAATAATTCAAATATGTTCCTTTTCAAGCATAATCAAAAGTGTGTGTGTGTGTGTGTGTGTGTGTGTGTGTGTGTGTGTGTGTGTGTGTGTGTGTGTGTGTGTGTGTGTGAGTATGTATTTATATACATGCATATGGATACAGGTTACCTTCACTTTGTCGAACGGTCACTTTGTCAATAAAGTGAAACATGGCACTTTTCAGGCGAACTACATCTGAATTTAGAAGTAGGGTCTATTGATCAATTACAAAAGGAAACTGGTTTCATCATTTTGTGATGGGTTTTTGTTTTGATGTTATTTGTTTTTGACATGGAGAGTTTTTATCAGTAGTATCTTGTACTTTATATATATATATATATATATACTGTGTGTGTGTGTGTGTGTGTGTGAGTGTGTGTGTGTGTGTGTGAGTGAGCATGCATTTGTGTGTGCAGGCATGTGTGTGAATGCTGACTACAAGGCAATTTCTTCTACCCTTTCTTTTATTTTAGTCTCCTTTACATGCCTAAGTCACCTTTCCTGAATACCTTTTCCACCTATCATCACAGACAGACATTTGGGTGAGTCAGTCATAATAATATGTACGTACAACTGTTATTTAAATGTATACAAATTACCTCAGCAGCTGCTATTGCATTTCAGAAGACGACCCCATACATAAGCTTTACAGTTTTAATTTTAACAGTAAAACAGTATTTAAGGTAGCTTCTCAGTGTTTATTCACCATCACAATACATTAAGCTATGTTTCTGCTACTACTTTGGATTGCCATCATTAAGAGGTAATTTGTAGGTATTTCTAAAGGCAAATAAGAAAAGGAGTTAATATAAATAATACTATACGTGGAGGTACACAAGATACTTTATGTTTATTTCATTTCAAAGAGTGTTTTTGAGCTTTCCATATGTCTGACCTAGCTTACAAAATGTAAAATTAGTTAAAGAGCAATGCTGTTGTTCTTTTTTAAACAAATGTGTATCAAGAGTTTGTGGTTCCAACACAACCTTCCAAAATGTCAGTGAATCCTTAATTTGCAAATAAGGCATTTTTAGCATAGTCCATCTAATTTGTCTTTGATGTCATATTCGTCCAAAATAAGGCATGAATTCTCAAAACAGAATAATGTGTCATTGCCACCTCTGAAAAGAAATGCAGGCTTTAATTCATACCCCAGATTTGGACTTGTGACCAGTCCCTTTCTGTAATCAATAACATTTTGAAACGTTGCTCCTTTGAATGCTTCTTACCTTTGTGAAGATGTCAGTGAAATAACGAGACACTAAATAAATACAACAATCCTGCAGCTGTTGTAGTAAACCAAGATGCTGAAATGTCAGCTTAAACGATATGATTTATACGTGTTTTACTTTTGTTTTCTGATTAACTGTTACCTTTATTCTTAACATAAATATATTGTTGGCACGCTTGACATATATAAACTAGAGTGGTCCCCATAACATTGTTGGAACTGTCTTTTTTAGATGTTCAGCAAATAAAATAATAAACAGCGTACCTCACTTATAGTATTTATTTTAAAATTTACTATACTGCTTCTAACAAAGCATTTAATAAGCTATTACAAAAACAAATATTTGTGTGTTCACATGCAATAGCAGCAATGTGATAGCAGAAATAACTCAGAATGACAGACAGACACAGAGAGTAAGGGGAAAGTAAATTATTAGCAGCATACATTAGATGAGGCATTCTAAAATAATGAACTAGGTTGTCAAGATTCTGGGCTGAGTGACTTTTACTGACCAGAGTTCATAACAAGCACTGCAGTTTTATTATTGTCTTGGTTCAATAAATGGTAGGGTAAATGTATGAATCCATTCCAAAAAGAAAAACAACAAAGAGAAAGCAAACATGGAAAATGTATTTAAAATGTAAATCTAAATTAATACCATTGTGTAGAATATGAGCCATGATGAAAATAATTAATGAAAATATAATAACCACATGTAACGGTTCATGTAGTGTTAAATGAAAATATACCAACAGGTTGTTCAAAATCCCAGAGGGAACCCAATGAATGACCACAGTCCAAAACCAGAAAAAAAAAACAAATTGTGTGCTTTAATCATAAAACTCAAACAATGGACCATAAATAAAAAAAACTATAGCAGTAAAACTGCTTTTGTCCTTTCCTATACCGGACTTCTTCAAAACCACTGTTAGAATGTATCAAAGTGCTTAAATAGACAATCAATGAGTACATATACCATTAATTGAACAAATAATTGGCAATAAGTTTTTAAAGAGATAGTATGCATCAAGGTACAATAAATTACAAAAAAATTACAATAGAAAACAGGCATGAAAAAATATGTAAAAACCAACTGTCAGTATCAATTAATAGATTAAATATAAAATACAAATATTTAAAATGGATTAATATTTAAAACTAATAAAAAACATGCAATGAATGAAACAGCATAAACTGGAAATGATAACAAGAGTGTGCATTTCATAAGTTAGCCACTTGGTATGATAGAAATATGCTCATTCAATCCAGGGTAAACAGAGGCAGTGGACCTGAGCTGCCAGATAAGTGATCATTCTGAATTCTAACTTAATTTCCTAGGAAACGCCATGGGTGTTATTAGGCATTGATTCCAAAATACAGAAAAAAAAAAAAAAAAATAGAATGAGTGGGGCAATCCAAAGTATGTTTATATAATGAATTTGTAGTGTGCCTCCTGGAAACAGCATAAATATGTTCAGAATTTTTTTTACAAGTGTCTTTCAGTTTTGCCCACATAAAAATGCAAGCAATTTTTGCATAAAGCAACGTATACCACTGTCTTGGAGGTATAACTGCCCTCCCCTAAATTAATACTCCAAGTTGGGACACACACTGTGGTATGTTCCTGCTCGACATTGGGTGCACTCACCACGCTTTCTAGTACCCTTATATAATTTAGAGTTGTTTGTAAAAAAAAAAAAATGATGTTCAAAAAGATTCCTCATATTGTGACCAGTTTTATACACAAACAAATTGTGTAATAATCATCTTTACCTCCTTAGACAGAGGACCAAAAGTAAAAACCAAACAATTTGAATAATGTTTTTTTTTTATTCATGGAAGAATTTAAGATGTCGGGGGGCTGAAACAAGACACAATCTAAACCTAACGGTTTGAATTTTGTACCCCAACAGTTTGAAATCTCATTAGATATATTAAATAATAAACTAGCAAGATATCCTCTCTCCAAAAACATAGATGTGACATGGTCTACTTCGATTTTAAAATTTTCAAAATCAGAACACATCTTAGGTGGCTTCACTAGTTGACCTTTAAAAATGTTTTTCTTAGTATAAAATGGATAACTGTTATATTCTAAATAACAGTTTGAAAAAAATAGGTTTCCTATAGATCTTCAAACCAAAACACCCTTTTAATTCATCCTTAAAACAGTGTCATCTAAAAAATCAGTAGAATCACTCAAATAATTGTGTGTAAATTTAAAAAAAAGTAGCACTGTTAATGTACAAAACAAATTGTTCTGCTTCTATACCTTGGCCCTTCCACAGGAGAAAATACCATCAAGGTATTGTAAACAAAGATGCCAATATTTCTCATAAACAGAACCTACAATGAACTGCTTATTCCAACTATGTTGTGTCTTTCGGCTTTTCCCTGTTAGGGGTCGCCACAGCGGAACTCCGGTCCGCTAATGATTGGTAGTTGATTTTTAAGTGCTGAGTTACCAGCCCTGATGCACAACCTTCAACGAAGGTATTCTCATTCACGCATGTCTCCACGTAGAAGACGCTCTAGCTGAGAATCAAACCAGACGGCGTCTTACTGTGAGGTGACAACGCTACCGCAGCACCACCACCGCGGGCATAAGTCAGTGTGCAGTTAGATTCCATAGCCACCTCCTGACAGAAAAATTCTCTCTCAAAAAAATATAAAATTGTTATATAAAATGAGTTCCATACTATCCATAATAAAACTGATAATAGAGTACAGTGACAATATTCTGATATCATTGCCCTAACGTTTCCCAGTGTAAATGATGTGCTAGTCAGTAAGTGAATTATTGCTTCCAGGCAACATCTTCACTGCTCCCCATTGGACCCCATCATTCCTCACATCCTGGACCTAGTATTTATAGATTCATAGGTGTTTAGTAGGCTAATGACCACAAGGGCCTTTTTAAGCCTAGCCATGCATCCCAAATCGCTGACAAGTTCTTGTGCTCGTGATAAGTGTAAGCAGGGGCTTGAGAGATGAAACATTTACAAGCAGGGGCCTGGGAGATGAACCATTTACAGGTTGCCTGTGTCCATTAGAGACATAGGTGCCAGACCAGGGATGCATTTCCTGTTCGCCATCCAATTGTCCAAGTTACACTTGAATTGTGATTGGGTTAGGGAGGAACTTTGCTTCACATGGTTGGGGAGCCTGTTCCATAGAAGGTATAGTCTCTGGGATACATACCTGTCACTCCAGCAGGTCCAATTTATATCACAGGAAAGGTTTAAATCTTCAGAATGGGTAATTCTGGTGCTGTTTGTTTTAATGATATGCAGGAGGTCTGTCAGAGTGGGGTCTGTCAATGCCATGTATGCTAGGTATAGATCTCTTCTCAAAAGTCTGTAGGAGGCAAAATACAGGGATAGGGCCTTGAGGCAATGCGCATAGGAAATTTTACTTATGCCCTGTAATTTTTCAGTGAGGAACTTCTGTGGATGTTCCAATTGTTGGATATGCCTGGTTAGGGACATACCAAAGGGGGCACTATACTCAATGAATGTTCTGATGAATGCTGAATACAGGGGAACAATGACGTCCTTGGACTTCGATGCCATACCTTTGTTTATAAGTTGTGCAACATAGAATGATTTTATCAGTGCTGTAGACACGTGATGGTCAAAAGCTAGACTACTGTATATGTGTGCCCCTAAGTCCCTGACTACTGGGTCAACTCTTAAGAGGTGTGTTGTCAATATGAAAGTTACTAGGGGTGGATGACTTCCTGAAGGATACTATTATGCATTTCTTGGCATTTAGTTTTAGTCCATGGCTTTGACACCAATTATTTGTCTGTGTCAGCCCTTCCTGGAGAACATTTAGGTCAGCGTGGGATTCAATGACAGCTCCTAATTTGTCACAATACCAATACTGGAGCAGGATGAAAGGACTTGTAGCACAGCTCAAACAGTACGAAGAAACAATACTTTAATAGATAAACAACTTCACAGGTTGAGCGCTTTCATCTGATACATACAGACTTCATCAGAACCAGTATTTTGAAAATACCCATGGTTTAAATAGCGACTTTGGCGCCAAAAACTTAACGAGCACTTAAAGAAACATGACTCTATAACACTTAAATGTCAGATAGCCCTATGTGCACAATTAAAATTCATTGCTAACACCAGTATAATACATAAAAGAGAGTATATAATACATGGCAATATCCCTCTACTCTAGTACATAATTCCTATACAATATATGTAATAGATAAAATGTAGTAGATAAAAATAAAATTAATAAAATTGATATAAATATAGTATATAATATATAAATACATTTAATAAATATAATAAAACAGATATATCAAATAAACATATCCGATAACCTATTGTGTAAGAAATGAATGAATGAATCATGTAATCCAGAGAAATAACCTATTGCATCTGAGCTCCTAATTTGTGATCATCTGCCAATTTAGTCAGCCAGAGACCACTGACATTGACATTGACTTCAGAGAAGTAAATGCTAAAAAAGGAGTAGTCAAATGACCAGTCCCTGAGGAACTCCACTTGTGACTGGCCTCTTTGTAGAGGTGGACTCCCCAATTCCAAATTCATAGGTCCTGTTTGTGAGCCAGTTGGCTATCTACCGGGTGACATACAGGTTTGTACCTAACCTCTTGAGTTTGTCAACAATGCCCGAGTGGGTTATTGTGTCAAATGTCTTGGCCAGGTCAAGGTAGGGAATATGAAGCATTACGCCTTCATCCATTGCTTTGATGACCTTTTCAAAAGAAGTCCACCAGGTTGAGTAGGTATGACTTGCCCTTGCCGAAACCAAACTGGGTTGGGTCCAGTGTTTGGAGGTTTACCATATAACTATTCATTATTTCCATGATAATTCTTTCCATGGTTTTACATATAAGACTAGTGCGACTTATGGGTCTGTAGTTTCCAGGGTCTGTTGATGGCTTCCCTTTGTGCAGAGGTTTCCAGGGTCTGTAGATGGCCAAAACGTGGAGTATGCTGGATTTGAACCCTGGCTCATCTGTGTTTGGACAATGAACTCACTGTACTTATAACTGGTGCTGCAGGGAAAGCATCGTTGATGTCAACTCCCTGAGAAGTCAGGAGCTACCCAGCAAGGCAGAGAAACAGGAGAAACATTTAGAGGCTGTGCAGGCAGGAAAGGGGATATGTATAAAAGTTAAAAAAAAATTGAAAAATAAATGAAAGTATAAAAATTAAATGAAAAATTCACTGAAACAGAACCATAGCCAGTAAAACCTTCTACTCCCATCATATTTTATAACATGAACAATAAATATTCAGGCATATCATCAGTCTTCTTTTAGATTTAATCTCATAGCAGATATGTTGCTGTTTAAAATACAGGTTGACCTTGGACAGGATAAGTCATGTTAATTATAAAGTTTGTACATAGCACTACAGTGTATGACTGTCTTTTTATATTTCCCACTAATAGAATATTATGGATTTATGCTTTTCTTAACATGATATATGTTCCATCATTTTCTGTACTTGTTGCACATACTTTTGCTTCTACTGAAAATGTTGCATTGCATATAGTTATAATTAAAATGTCAACGGGATGTATGGCCAGACACACACATGGATAAGGAGGAGCTCTAATGTCTGTGCTCCTACATTGCAGGTTTCATTAACTAAGTTTGGAGCACTGCAGCAATTCTTCATACCTAGTCAAGGCTTTTACATTTACTGCATGATGAAAGCCTCCTGAATAGGGAGTGATGCAGTTTATCCAACTACCCCTAAAGACAGCCTGATTGCTACATAATCATGAATGGTGGCAGTATGGCTTCTGACACATTACATGTCTCTAAATAAAGGGCCATAACAGCAGCACTGGATACTACCTCTTAACGGAAGTACTCTACAGCCAGAAACGTTTAGCATAACTATCCCAGCCAGCCATGACCCACAATTGCAGCCAAACCAAACATCAATCTCTCCAGCAGCAGTAGGCAGGGATTTTGGAATACATAGGGATTATTGTCACCCACACAAGGTGGAAGACATAGAATATAGGGCCTGCCATAATAATTTATGAATCATTGGCCTATTTGAGAAGATGAAAGGTAATTATCTTTTTCCATTCATTAACAATACTTACATTAATAAGTTGCCTAGCATTTTGAATTAAAATATCTGGACTTTAATAACCACAAGGTCATCTTTAAAAAGAGAGTTGGGCATTAACCTACAAATGGTTGACCATCATGTATGCATCACCTGTGATTACAGTGGTTCCATATTCAAAACACAAAGATATGGTCCCATATTTATGGCACTGTACCGATTTGGGGCACAGTGTTTAGTTACATTTTCTAGTTATTCTGTTCCACTCTAAGGACAGTTAATGGGTCACTTTTAATACACTTAGAAGTAGATAATCTGCTAAAACATCAGAGCATAGCTATATTCTAATGGTGCTAAAACTACTGCCTTTTCTAACCAGAGCAGTAAAAAGCATGATAAACCTTTTCCTTCACCTATGTCTGAATCACCCATGCTTAAAAAGGAAAAGAGGCTGCAGGCAGGCAAGATAGCTGGAGATGCAAAGATAATAAACTTATGTAATTCTAGGCAATGCCTCTTCAGAGCAACTCCAAAAGCACAAAATCAGTTTAAGCTGTTAGCTACATGTAAGGATGATGAAAATTGAAAAAATGAAGCATCTATAAATTTTTCACTTCCTGAGATTCCATTATATGAGATGAAGGCTATAGGAAATTACTAGTATTCAGCACTGCCCCATCAGCCCTTCAAGGAGATAATGTAACTTATATGTTATTACTTCCATATATTTGAGCAGCCAAGTTTTTTTACTTGCTTTTTTTTTTTTCATTTGAGGAATTTCAATTCTGAATTTGCCATGAGCTCATCGATCTCAGGAACCTATGTAACCATAATGGTCTTGCTTTGACTAATGACATCTGTTCTCTTTTATATAATCACAGCCACTTTACATGTTTGTAGATTATCATGCAAGCTAATCAATTATTCATTGAATAACTGTACCTGACTAAAATGTGATGATATATGTTTTAAGGTACAAGGGCCAGCGTTTGCTTAGAGTTAACAGTCTGGATGATATCTCTAAATATTAAAATGTTGTTTAGATGAACATCCAATGATAAATGTGAAAATTAATCATAGGTTCATAGGAAGGTACTAGGCTATCGGCCCAAGGGCCTAAGTAAGCCTAGCCAACAAGGTTCCCTGGCTTAAGCCACCCAAGAAAGTTATTTTCCTGCACCACTGTTGAGCAGAGACACAGAAGTGATCCCAGGGGTGTATTTCCTATTTCCCATCCACTCATCAAGATTTTTCTTGAAGAGTGCTAATGAGGAACTTTGCTTGACATAGATGGGTAGCTTGTTCCAGAGTATAGAAAGTATCTGGGACAGGAATCTATCCCTCTAGCATGTCCTATTTGTTGTGGTGACAAGGTTTAGGTCTCTAGAGTGTGTAGGTTCATAGGTTCATAGGTTCATAGGTTCGTACTAGGCTATCTGCCCTAGGGCATTTATAAGCCTAGCCAGAGTGTATGTGGCTTACACCACCCCTTAGGATGAGAATACTACGCCCTTTTAGGGTTTAGTTTACTATGCCTCTGTCTAGTAGTGACACAGAGATGACCCCCGGGGTAAACCTACGATCTCCCATCCACTTGTCGAGATTTCTCTTGAATAGAGTCAGTGAGGGGCTCTGCCTAACATGGACTGGGATTCTGTTCCAGAGTGTAGGGAGCCTCTGGGTTATGAATCTGTCCCTCCAGCATGTTCTATTTATTTCTGTGTTGAGATTTAAGTCACTTGTTCTCGTGGCTCTGATGGATTTGGATTTTCTGAGGTGGAGCATGTCCATTAATTCAGGATTGGACATGGCCTTGTACGTCAGGCACAGATCACCTCTGAGTAGGCGGTATGTGACTGAATAGAGCTGGAGTTTTTTCAGTTGGGCAGCATATGACATATGTTTAAGACCCTTTATCCTCTTAGTGAGGAACTTTTGGGGTCTTTCCAACTGCTGCAGGTGTCGGGTGAGTTACATCCCAAACAGGGCATTGTACTCAATCATTAGCCTGATAAGAGAAGAGTACAGGGGCACAATGACCTCTCTTGATCTAGATGTGAAACCCTTCATGATAAGGTGGGCAATATAGAAGGTCTTCCTGACCACTTTGGCAATGTGAGTGTCAAATGAGAGGTTACTGTCAACCTGGGTCCCTAGGTCCCTGATTACCTCTTCCATACTTAATGGATTACCGCCTATGTGGTAAGTTGTTGGTACCTTGTTTTTCCCAAAGGGTATGACTATACATTTTTTGGCGTTCAGCTTAAGGCCATGGCTCTGGCACCAATTATCCGTTTCTATGAGGCCTCTCTGAAAGATGTTTGTGTCTGCTGGAGTATCAATTATGGCGCCCAGTTTGCAGTCATCTGTGAACTTTGTCAGCCACAATCCTCCTATGTTTGCCTGTACCTCGGAAAAATAAATGCCGAAAAAGAGGGGTCCCAGGACTGAGCCCTGTGGGACACCGCTTGTGACTGGCTTAGAGTCTGACATAGCTCCAGCAACTCTGACCCTGTGGGTTCTGTCCTTGAGCCAGTTTGCAACCCATCGTGTGACATATGGGTTTACATTTAAGCTGGTGAGTTTGTCTATGATGCCCGAGTGGGGTATTGTGTCAAAGGCTTTTGCAAGGTCAAAGTAGGCTGTGTGAACTGCCTTACCCTCATCAATGGCCTTAGTGACTGTTTCAAAAAAAGTTGACCAAGTTCAAAAGGCAGGATCTGCCCTTGACAAAGCCAAATTGGGTAGGATCCAATGTCTGTAGGTCCCCAATATCTTTGTTTATGAGTTCCATAATGATCCTCTCCATAGCTTTGCAGACCAGGCTCATCAAGCTTATGGGGCAGTAATTTCCAGGGTCCGTAGAAGCACCGCCTTTGTGAAGTGGGACCACTGTTGCCGTACGCCACTCTTTGGGTACGTATCCTGTAGTAAGGCTAAGATTAAACAGCAGCCTTGTGTGTGGGTTTAGTTCCTCTTGGAGTTCATGTAGCACACAGCCTGGGACACCATTGATGCTGTGTTTTTAGCTTTAGAGAGAGCGTCTCTCACCTGGGCATCTGAGATGTTAGGGAGGCTACACTCTGCTGGGATAGTTATTTCTCATTTTGGGGGGGAGGGGGAGGAGAAATTTGCACTGAACCTGTCTGCCAGAATGTTGGCAATGTCAGTGGGTTCAGTGTATTTTGTGTCATTTTGGACTAACTCTGAGCATATCTGGGAGTTTCCACCCAGGTTTCTAACATAGCTAAAGATGGCCTTGTGATTGTCTTTTGCGATATTTCTCTCAAAGTTGGCCTTGGATGATTTTATGAGTGATCGTAGTTTTTTGCTAGTACTGATCAGAGATGCCTTCCCTTTTAGGGATTTCACTCTGTCATGTAGTAGCTTCCTCCTCCTGTTGTAAAGTTTGTTTATGGCTGGGGTCCACCAGACCGGGCGCCTGCCTTTGGGGGAATGGGTCTTGGTTTTATTTGGGATTGCATGATCCATGCATTCTTGAAGGTGCCCATAGAAGGCATTTGCAAAGGATTCAGCAGTGTGGGTTGTGGTTTCCACTGGCCCAGGGGCCTTGAAAGATACCACTTCAGTCTTAAGAAGTGTGAAGTTTGCTTTTGAGAAGTTCTTCACTGTGGTCTTTTGTGCAGGGGTGGGGCGGGATGTGGATTTCCAGTGAGATTAATTTATGGTCTGATCTTACCAAGGAGAGATGTACTTCCGGTGTGGAGCATTTTGTCCCCATGTTTGTGATGATCAGGTCTAGTATATTGTCTCCTCTTGTGGGACTGGTGACTAGTTGTTCCATTGCATTTGAGTTTATGAATTCTAGGAACCTTTGGGCTAGGGTGTTGGGGCTTGAGTAATGTTCCCAGTCTATGTTTAGGTAGTTGAAGTCTCCCAAAATGATGGTATTTGGAGAGACATTCATACTCTCCAGTGTCTTCAGGAAGGCTGTGTGGGGTTCCTGAGTTTGAGAGGGTGGTCTGTAGCATGCTACAAACTGTAAGGCAGTTTTGCCTATGGTTAGTTGCACCTGGATAGTCTCTGATGCTTCGTGCGTTGCCACTAACCTGGAGGTTTGGGTATCTTTGATGAAAATGGATACTCCCCCTCCTTTTGTGGTTCGGTCCAAGTTTTGGGGCTGGAAAGCATGATATGAGGTAAAACCTGATAGTGCTGGGGTGCTCTCAGGAGCTTTGAACCAGGTTTTAGTCACTGCACAGACATCGATGTTCTCCATACTGAGGAGGGCTTCGAGGGCATGCATCTTGAGGTTTAGACTTCTGGCATTGAGCAGCATTACCCTTAGTTTTTTCCACTTGTGTTTTCTAGGGAGGTAGGTTTGTCATTTGAGCCTTGCCTAAAAAAGGCACTATGGGGGTGGCAAGAGCCTTGGCCAATATCTGGAAGCCCAGGGGTGACAGGTGCAAGCCATCCCTTGCGAAGCAGCATGGCTTGTCAAGCATGTCATCCCAAGCAGACAGACATTGGATCCCCTTAGAATGACACCAGTAATTAAGCCAATTGTTAAAACTGATCATTTTGTCTTTGTACTGTGGCATCATTCTTGGTGAGGGTAAGATGCTGCTCAGGGTCAGGGTCATACCGGCCCGGGCTACATAATCAGAGAGCTCCTCTATGTCTCTTTTCATGTAGTCCAGGGAGGTACGTCTCAGGTCGTTCACACCGGCATGTACAATGACTGAGTCATATTTGTACTTTCTGTGGAGTGACCTGAGTGCTTGTGTTATGTGGCGGATTCTAGCCCCCGACAGGCAGCTTACTGTGACCCTCTCCTTGTTCAGTCTGGTGAGTGGGACATCAGTGTGCCTGACTATGGAGTCACCTATTACAAGTGTGTCTGGCATGTTTGGCCTTAAGGGCTGTGACTGTTTAGCACACTGACTTTGTGAACTATGTGTTGCATGTGCTATGTCTTGAGATGGTGGTTGCTTGGGTGTCTGCTTTGGAGGCCTCTGTTGTTTTGGTAGATTTTTAATCAGTGCCTCCGAGTATGTTTTTGTGTGTTTATGTGTTTGGTTTGCAGTTGTGATAGTTCTATGTGAGACTGGGTTTGTGGTGTGCGTGGTTACCTTCTCCTCCTGACTGGTCTTGCCAGTACTGAATTGAGAGAGCTCAGCCTCCAGTTTGGCTATATAGTTGCATCTCTCGCATATATTTGTATTTGTTGGGAGGAGGAGAGGGTTGTCTGTGTACATGAGGCAATTGTAACATTGCCTCAAGATTCCCAGATTCACCAGCTGAACAGGAGAGGACGCCAGCAACTGACCCTTCGACATGCTAGAAATAGTGAAAAAGATTGCTGTGTAACTGAGTCAGAAAGGACCTATAGGGAAATGGGTACTCAACAGAATTTAGGTGAATGAAGCACTTTTGTTTGTTTAAGAGTGCTTTACCTGTATAAAAAATGCTTAAGGAGCAAGTGCTGAGCTTTTCAGATAGAGTATAGGCTGTTTAGATTGCAAGTAGAACAGTTCTAAGGGAAAAATTGAAGAGCAGACTTGGCGGAGCCAGAAAAAGTTTAACCTTGTTTAACCGCATGCGCACGACCGCGCAAAGCCATGTAAATGCGGATTTTAAGCAGTGAACTACAAAAGAGCTAGGAATGGTCCCAAACAACCAATTACTAACAGCTTCTTGTGCTGAGGTCACTTCCCCCAAGGATAGGTAGGCTGCTCAAGGCTCCCCACTGGTGAGCAAAGAAACTTCCTTCTATCCAAGTAAGGTAATGGACAACACAGGAACTACACCACAGCTCTGAGGGATTGGGATTTCTTTAGGTGTAGCATGTCCAACAGCTCTGGGTTTGACATAGCTTTATATGTTAGGCAGAGATCACCTCAGAGTAGGTGATATGCTACAGAGTAAAGCTGGAGTTTTTTGAGACAGTCAGTGTAGGGCATCTGTTTGAAGCCAGTAATCCTCTTTGTGAGGTAATTCTGTGGCCTTTCCAGATGCTGCAGATGCCTTGTGAGGTACATACCAAAAGGGGAGTTGTACTCTATAATGGATCTAATGAGTGATGAGTAGAGGGGAGCAATGACCTGTTTTTTCCAGGATGAGAACCCTTTTGTGAGGTGAGGTGTGCCACATAGAAGGATTTCCTGACTACTGTGGTGATGTGATTATCAAAGGAGGGACTACTGTCCACCTGTGTCCCAAGGTCTCTTATCACACATTTGGCGTTAAGTAGACTGCCGCCTATGTGGTAGCTCATGGGTGCAGAGTTTTTACCAAAGGGGATGACAATGCACTTTTGGGCATTGAGCTTGAGGTCATGGCTCTGACACCAGGTATCTGTCTCAGTGAGGCCCTTCTGTAGGATAGGATCACAATACATTTGTCTTTTTCTTGTATAGCATATACATTATTATTATTATTATTATTATTAATCACCATTTGCATTGCAGGTTATGACTTTGGTGGTTTACTATAAGGAATATTACCTGTTGTCAGATTTATGCTACCAGCAAGATGATTTATTTTTACTACTAAAACTTGTGAGGTTTATTTGCATGCGTATAGTGGACATCTATTGGCTAATGCTATTCCCTCACTTTTTTTTGTTAATGTTGATAAAGACTTTTTATTATATTTTGAGTAATTTTTTTGCTGAAATTGCATTTTAGAGTACATGCTCTGACTTAGACACACTCAACTGTTGTTGTGTGTTCAAGGAAATATATTCAAATTGTTGTGTCCCACTATTATATTGCATTGAAATCCATAATATGGAACTTGGATGTTTTTTTCTCCTTAATTACATGTACACTTTGGAATACCCATTCAGCTAGACATACCACAGTAGGACTAGACACTGGGTGATGTGAACATTGGCTCTAGAAGATTGTCACTGTTGAAGTGACACCCCAACTCCATGAGCAAAGATGGGGTTGTAGATGGATGTAACTAGACATGATTTAGCAAAGAATATTTAAGTTCTGCAGATGCCCATCCTGTGACTCTGTATGTGTAACTGATTGTTAATGGAGGGCTGCTAACTTTTCTTACCCCAAAATCTATATCTATATTAATTTCTTAATTAACATTTTTATTTATCTACTAGATTACACTGTTATTTTTGCAACAAAATGAATCTAACAGTACAGTCTCACCATCAGTGCAACTGACAAAAGCAGACACCACTGTGTCAGAAACACATACACACATACACACATATATATTTTCTTCAAAATATATTTTATTATTTTCAAATAGGAGGTATCAGATGACAAATATTCAAGTACACACAAGAAATTTAAGAGACACTACCCTCAGATAGTCAAAACAAACAAAAAAAAAGGAGCCTAAGGATCTAGGAAAAGGCTTAGTAACTACCTCACCTATAGTTAGATTACAGATAACGGTCTTAAATAAAGATTCAATTGTAATTCATATAGGTTCATAGGTCAGTACTAAGCTAACTGCCCTTGCAAGCCATTTTAAGCCTAGCCAATTATCCCTTGTGAGACTCAAACCCTGAGCTTTGTGTTTGTAAGACAAACACCTTAACCATTAGGCCACCCTCCCTAATGGTTATTAATCTTCCATAATAATGTCAAAGATACGATTCTAGTATTTCCGGAAGTATGTTTGTTTATTAGAATTACTGATGAATAATTTTTGTGTGGATATGTATTTTATCGTTAGGTTTTTAAATTCCTTCCAGGATAACATAGAGAGGTCCTTCCAGTTCTTAGTTATGTAAAATCTGATTAGTAAGCAAAGAGTAATGAGGGCATGCAGGTCCAGCTTAGAAAATCCAAGCTCTGTGATGTGTAATATCGCAAGCTCTCATGAAAGGGTCGACTTTTGGTACCCCATTTTCTCAAGACACACTTTCAGGGAGTTCCACAGCTTGTGTGTGTGTTTACAGTACCACATAATATGTAGAAGGTCTGTATGTGGAGAAAAACAACAAGGGCATGCTGGGGAGACTTTAGGATTGAATTTGTTTAATCAGACTGGAGTGAAATAGGAGTTATTATTTATCATTAATTGCATATAAGCTAGCTTTTTAAAAGGGGCAGACTTAATAGTAGATTCAAAGGCAGTGAGTTTTTGATTATCCATGAATTTGGTTCCTTGTTTATCCCAAAATTCAGAAATAAGTAGCACTATTTGGTATTTAAAGGCAACCATTCTTTTATATGTATTGGATAACATATGCTTCTTACCGGTTAGACTTTTAATAATATCTGCAGAACTGGCCATATCTTGTACAAATTTTGGAGTTTCTTTAATTAGTGTAGGTATGAGCTCCCTGAGCTGCCATAATACAGTAGTATATTTAAAACTCAGATTTAGTACTGCTCTCAGCTCTTAGAGCGATTTCTCCTTGTGTTTGTAGATATCCCATACCTTCAATTCTTTAATTTTTGGCTAATCAGGGAGATTAATCATATTATTGTTGAGTCTAATGTTAGGATTCATGTGTATGGGTTGAAAGAGGGAAATGACATTATCCAAAACGAGGAACCTTTTAGGTCCTGGAATATCTTAACCTTCTGTTTTAAAATGCTGTTTATTTTAGAGTTTTTTAGACTTATTGCTGTCATAAACGGGAGTGCTTTTGGGTTGAAGTTATTGCTGATAAGATGGTTGTGCCAAATTTTAACCCATGGGGGAAACCAGGTATCTTTCTTTGGTTTAAATTCAGATATTAAGTGTATTCTGTTTGCACAGATTATCCAGTAGTAAAGTCGAAAATCCGGTAATCCTAAACCCCGCTTTTCTTTAGGATTTTGATAGTTTATTCTAACTGATTTAGGGAACCATAGAAATTTGGCCAACTCTGTATGTACCTTTTGGAAGAAATGGTTTGGGATGACAACAGTTGAGGCATTTAATTGATATAAGAATTTAGGTAAGATGTTCATCCTAATAATAGCTGCTCTAGAAAGAGGGGACAATTTCAGATGCTGCCATCTATTAATGTCTTGCAAGATGTCCACCCATACTTTCATTATATTTTTTTGATACATGAGAGGGTGGGTATGTTCAAATTGCAACCTTAAATATCTGAATGAGTATTCAATCTTAAAGGGCGAGTCCGATAGTAGGTATTCTTTGTGGTGTAGAGGGTTAATGGGAAAGATCAAGGATTTTTTGGTGTTGACCTCGTAGTTTGAAATTCTCGAAAATTTATCAGTTGTGTTGCCTATCTTCCTCAAGTCTGAAATGGGACGTTCAAAGTAAATATTTTGGTCATCTGCATATGCAGATATCATTATCCTAACAGTCGATATTCTAAGAATAGAGTGATAGGTAGCTTGGGAGAGGTAGAGAAACAATGGTTCAATGTACAGATTGAAGAGTAAAGGGGAGAAGGGGCATCCCTGTCTAGTTCCATTTGCTAGTTTAATAGGTTTACCCATTTTTTTATTAACATAAAGATAGGAATAAGAATTATTATAGAGGGTTCTGATAATATTTATGAAGCTTTTGGGGATGTTAAACTGCTTAATGGTTGTAAAAAGGAAGTTCCAATTGACTCTGTCAAACGCTTTACAAGCGTCAAGAACTAAACAATAACCAGGGTTTTTTTTGTATTTACTAAGCTGAATCATAGCATCTAGTGTTAATGGGTTTACTATCAAAAAATCAAAAATAAAAAAAAAAAGTGTACGAAACTTTGACTTTTAACATCGAAAATGAACATTTCCGTATGTACCTAATGTCGAAAACAGCTGTTAATTGTCGAAAATGTCGCGAGCGACATTTTCGACAATTAGCACTCCCACCCTTCCCTTAACTCCCTACCTAACTAGCCTAAACTCACATCTATGCAGGGGGGGCAAGCCCCCCTTGCACCCCCCTGTGGGGGGCTGCTCCCCCCACACCCCTCTAACTTAATATTCCAACTCCGAGATCGCACTACAGTGAGGAAAGGGATGTATTTCCCTAACTGCATTGTACCGTGATCCCCTTACATGAGCGAACATTATAATGGCGAATGCACAGTCCATTCGCAATGATAATGTTTGCTCACATAACCTGCCGAACTATGAAGTATTCGAACATATGTTGTTCGAATACTTCATAGCCGTGCAATTGCACAGCAGCATTTTGATAGTAAACTGTGTTAATGTATTATCCCATGTCTGCCTATTCATCATGAAACCCATTTGTTCAGGTGATATAATGCAGGACATAACTTTTTTTAATCTTTCCGCTAAGACTAAGGCCAGGAGTTTAATATCTATGTTCATTAGTGACATTGGTCTGTAATTGTGTGGGTTCAATTTATCTAGTTTATTTTTGGGTATAGGATTGTCTTCAATGGTTTAGGTACAGATCAGATATGCCATTCAGTTTGATGTGTTTGAAAACTTTTAACAGTATAGAGGATAGATTTGTATTGAATGTTTTATAAAACTCTGAGGTGTACCCTTCTGGGCCTGGTGCCTTGCCAAGTTTGAGTTTTCAGATTATCTTAATTATTTCTTGCTTACTAAGAGGAGCATTAAGTATCTCTACCTGATTTTCTTGTAATTTAGGCCATGTGATCTTTTTGAGGAGGCCTTCAATTTCTTCAAAAGTAGATTGGTGAGCATCCATCCCATATACTTGTGAGATTATTTGGTGGAATATCTCTAATATTTGGGTATCTGACTTATGTATTTTCCCTTGGTAGTGAAGGAACAGGATTCTAGATGTTTCTTGCCTGTTTGTGATTAGTCTCGCCAGTACTTTGGAAGGCAGTTGCGCCCATTCTGAATATTTAGCAATCTTTTTTTTCATAGAGAAAATAGTCATTTTGATGTAGTGCAAATAGCTGTTTTTGTGCCTCATTTATTAGTTTCTCATTGCCAGGGTTTGGTCCACATTGGTATTCAGTTTCTAGGCCTTTCAGATCGGATATTAGTTTATTCTCTTTTTCTCTTGCAATTTTTTTAAAGTACGAGGATTTCTAAATAAAACTTCCTCTTAATTTGGCCTTCTAAGCTGCCCACTGTATATCTGCAGGGATGTTAATGTTTTCTAAATCTCTTTCCAAGTCGAGCAACATATTCGATACCTCTTGTGTAACATCAATGGAGTTATTAGGTTCCCATTTCGGTTTATTAGGGGGGGTTATTTGTAAAGTAATTTTGGAGTGATCTGAAAAAAACCTTGGATCTTAGAGAATTTAATATCTGCTTCCAACAGAGTCTCTGAAATGAGAAAAAAATCTATTCTGGACCAGGAATGATGACATTTAGAGAAATATGTGTATAGATTATTTCTCCCCAGATCTTCGTCAAATGAGATGGGGTCTATTAAGCAGAAGTCGGTCATAAATTCTGCTATGGCTGTCGACGCTATTACGTTTTGTGAGCTAGGGTTACTAGTGTGGTCTTTGTTTGGGTCAATAACTGAATTCCAATCCCCTCCCAGTATGTAGTCATATTTCAGGAATTTACCTAGAATATTGTATAATTCCAAAATAAAACCCTGGTGTCTGTTACATGGGCCATAAAAGTTGAGAAAATGTGTTAGTTTCTTATTGACAGGATTAGTAGATGTGAAATACCACCATCTGCCTTTTGTGTCTGCACTGGATTTTATAATAGCATGTCGGAATGATTTTTTTAATTATGATAGCTACTCCTTTTGAGTTGGTACTATTTCCTGCTGCAATTATTTCTTTAATCCATTTCTTGTGTGTGTCCCCTTCCCATTCTTCAGTAAGTCTATGTGTTTCTTGTAGAAAACTTATGTTCACCTCAGATTTGTAAATCAAGTGCATTAGTAAGTTTTTTCTTATTTTTGTCTTGAATGTCTCTCACATTCCACAATTCTATCTTCTCCAGTTTAGGATAAGTGATGCATTTTCTTAAATTTGGTTATAAGTTGGGATATTTGTTCTTCCTGAAAGACTGCAAATATATCTCTCACGGACCAAGTAAAATGTAGAAAAGATAATTGTAAGGCAGTAGCACATAACTCTCTCACTAGTAAACCTGGGCCTAACCGCTTACCACTTACAGGTGAAAGAGTTTGATATAAATAGGTTACATAGCATAGTATTAATACAAAAACTTTAAAAACCAAGGGGCTGTAACCTATATAAACTGGTTTATCTAAACTTTCTAATACAATTTCAGCACAAACATATATATACATAGCTAACGTCACTCCTCGATTGGTCATCCAATAACCCTTCTTTGATAATCACAAACTCCTAAAATGAAAGCGTAGCCTCTTAAAATTATGACATTATACAGTAAGAATAACATAATAAACCAACTCTTGTAAATATTTCAAGCATATAAAACGAACAGGGGTTAATTAGTTTAAGAGAGGCATTGTGTATATATCTTTCAATAGTTTCATGTCATGTGTTACCTAACAATTCTGAGATGAAAGTAAAGTCTTTCCTTTTTTTTTCCTCTCTTTTTTTTTTAATTAACATTCTATGATACTATTACGAACTAAGTCTATGGCATATTTCTGGATGTTTGCATGCGTTTTGATCAACATCATGCATGTTTGAGCTAGAGAATTAAAAGTTCTTCCTATAGAGGATACTGAGCCATGAGAAGAGGGCTGTTTATATATTTAGATTTACAATTAGAAGTTCCAGGTTATTTAATCTTTCTAGCTTAGTGCTCTCAGATGTAATATACTTGCAATGACTGCAGTCATGACATTAAATCTACATGTTTAGGGATAGGTTGTAAGCAATTAAGTTTATACCAAAATAGATGTTACAATCCATCTGACAGTTACAGTTAAACCTCTAACTCATGAAGTCTATACCTTCTAGTGTTTAATACCTGGGATACGGTTTATAAGAACTGTACTTTGTTTCCCTTAAAAAATCAGCTTTGTTAGTTACCATGTTGAAAGTGTTACACAGAAAACTCATGACTTGTTCATTAGATGACTTGCTAATTACTAGCCTTTAGAAATAATGTATACAACTTGGAGCTTAATTGCTCTGACCATTCTTTTTTGAAAGCACAACTTTATGTAGCTAAGATGTTAGCTTAACTCATATTATAAATATACCATATTTACACAGATAAAGATGGGTGCGAGCAATTCTTGTTCAAGATCATACCCTACATGTAGCGGAAAAATAAAAAGAGAAAAAAGAAAAGTCATTGCAGCTTGCTGCATATATTAATTCTCATTGCCAGTTGTTAACTTTTATCAGTTATTTTAATAGGACAAGCTGGAATACCTTTTCGGCTCAAATAACAACATTGCTAACTTCTGTAGATTATAGTTTTGCTATTTATAGTGTATGTCTTTCAGACACCTCATCGCTTCGTTTATTAGTGGTGTGGAGATCTTTGTGGCTTTTTCCAGATTCCAGGAACGTCTTTTTCTCCGTCACCAAGGACATCTACAACATTTCATGAATTATGGCAACAGAGGGATTTAAACTATAAGGTACGAGTGTACATAAAAGGTGTATCTGATCTGGATTATATACAAATTAGACCTCTGGTGATTTGCCAAAAAATTTTATGAAAGCAGCTTTCACTTCTTTGGGAGATTCAACTGCAAATTTCTCTTCTTTGTTGTAAAATATTAGTGTGTTGAAGTACTTCATTTGGAAATTGATTTTTCACTGTATTAGTTCAGCACAGTAGGGTGCGAGCTTTTGGCGCCTTTCTTTTATGGCTAAGGGAAGGTCTTGTGACAGACTAATTTTGTGTCCGTTTTTTGACTTCTAACAGTAACTTTTCGACGCCTTGAAAATTTAACAGCCTTACGTAAGTCTGTCTAGGTGAGTCCCTGTCTTGTTTTCTACGTAGGGCCCTGTGTACTCTCTCTGTTATAATACCACTTGTGTCTGACTTTAGTATGTATTGAAATATTTGCAGGGTAATTTTATTTAGCTTGTTGTGATCATACGTTTTCGGTAACCCTCTTATCAATTTACATCTACTCCTCGCCTCAAGATCTGTGAGCTTGTGTTGGATCTCTGTGAGTGTAGCGTCTTTAGATGTTCTTCGTCTCCCATTGCTGCAGTCCTGACATAGGGGTATTCCGCTGCCCACCATCGGCCCGAATACCAAAGGGCTAGAACCGGCGTCGGTCATTGGCGCTTGAGACTGACATCAGTACGTGCCAGTACAAATGCGCATGACCGACGCCATAACCTCAGTCTTTCTTGCCGCATGGTCCCTAAGCAGAAGCAGCATTTGCAAGTGCCGTTCGGCGTACTGGAATTGTCGGTTTTCGAGTTTCAGACCGGAGACCAAGTTGGGCTAAGTACCCCTTTGGGGACATTTTTGTCTTTTTCTTGCCTCAGTATTGACGGATGTCAGAAAAAGTTAACAACTGTATTTCTTGTGGGAAACAGATTCCTCATAGGGATTACCATTCACTCTGCATTCCTTGTTTAGGGCCTGAGCACGACGTTGTTGGGTGTCGCTTTTGTGCTACTTTTAACAAGCGTACTATTAAACGTCGGTTAGACTGTGCTAGGCTAGTGTTTGGTAAACGTTGTAATTATAACATGCCGTTGGATTCTCCGATGACTGGTTCTTCTAAGAAACGCAAAGAAAAGTCTTTGCGGTCCAAACAGGATGAGGCGGCCACTCCGGACGCCGGTTCTGTAGTACCACTGGCTACTTCAGTGGCTCCTTCTGAAAGTTTACCTGAGTCTCAAGGGGAGCCTTTGTTACTGCAGGAAGTGGCTTCTCCTATGTTAGGCCAGGCTGAGGGTGCTTCTCTGATGTCGGTGGTTCCCTCCCCTCATAGGGTAGTTAGGCCTCCTCCTTCTCATAGCAAAGCCCATTCTAAGTCTAAGTCTGCCACTGTTGGTGCGTGCCCCCAGGGTCCAGCTCCTAGGAAGCACATGTTAAAGATGGCTGAAGATTTGATTACTTTAATTAGGGGTTCTATGCCCCCCCTGCGAAGAGACCCAGGGTAGAGCCAGAGTTGGAGGGTTTGGTTCAGTCTTCCAATGAGTCAGATTCCTCTGTAGAAGAACTTCAGGATTTCCCTCCCTATTCTGATTCGGAGGCTGAGGACTCTACTCCCTCTCGCCCCTCCAGAAGATTTTTCTTTCTCTGAGACTTTGCATTCCATGAGGGAACATTTCAAATGGGAGGGCCAGGATTATTCTGATTCCCGTAAAAGACTGAGAGAATTCTTGTTTTTGCCTCAGCATAGGCCCTTGGCTATTCCCCCTGTACTGGATGTTGTTCAGGATGTGTTTTCTGAGGCTGCCCTTAACCCAGATTCTCTGCCTCCTGCCCCGTTAAACCAGACAGATACTACAGGGTTCGGAAGCTCACAAGTACTTATATAAGAGTCCTAGGGCTGATCCAGAAACTATTACTCAAGGCCCCAAAGAGGTTAGGGCTTCTGTGGTTAAGAATCCAGTTCCTCTGGACAAGGATGCTAGGGCCCTGGATAGGTGGGGTAAAAAACTGTATACCTCTTCTACTTTGGCTATGAGAGCTTTAAATTGTCAGTTTCATATGCTTCGGTATCAAAATTATTTGCTGGGCCAATTGAAATGTAAAGTAGATGCTTTAGCTGAAGGTATTGAATGTAAGGAGCTTCAGGATTTAGTGCATGCTTCAGACCAAGTTGGTAAGCATTCTTTGCAGTGTGGTTTTGATGCTTTACAGGCTTCTTCCAGGGTGGCTGCTACTAGTTCAGTCATTCGTAGGCATGCTTGGCTTAAAGATCAGACCTTGTCAGAGCATGTTAAGGCTCGAATTATGGATGCTCCTCTACAATCTGATGTTCTTTTTGGTCCTCCAGTAGAGTCAGTTTTGAAAAAAATGGAGGAAAAAGCTAAGTCTATGCAGACAGTTAAGGATTTTTTACAGGTTCAGCCCCCTAAGTTCAGTAGAAATTGGCCTGCTAAGGGTTGGTCTTTCCCCTCTTCGGATTATCAGTCTAGGGGCAGGTCGAGGCGAGGTAGGGGTAGGGCTTTCTCTCAGGGCCCTGTTACTTCTAGGTCTTTGAGTTCTTCTACCCCTTCTGCTGGGGAGGGCAGGGGTCAGTCCTTTCGGAAACAGACCCAATGACCCGTGTCTTCAGCTGCGGACTCTGCCTTGCTGGCAGCCCTCTGGGAGGAAAACTGAGATTTTTCAAAAGGAATTGGCATTTGGTTACCCAAGACAAATGGGTATTGGACATAATAAATCGAGGCTACAAATTTTATTTTCACACATTCCCTCCTTTCAAAGGTATGCCGGATGTGCCTCGTCAGCAAAAACTGGAAGCGCAGACTCAAATTTCTTCTCTGCTTCAGTTGGAAGCAATACAGGAAGTACCTTCTGCAGAAAGAGGCACGGGGTTTTATTCCCGTCTTTTCTTAGTGCCAAAGAAAGGAAATACTTGGAGACCGATTCTGGACTTGTCCATTCTAAATACCTTTCTGGAAATTCCAAAATTCAAGATGTTAACGCTGCAACAGCTGTTACCTATGCTGGGCAAAGATCACTGGATGGTGACTCTGGATCTCAAAGAGGCCTATCTTCACATTCCTATCAGGCCCAGTTGCAGGAAATTCCTGAGGTTTTGGACTGGGAATTTGCATTATCAGTTCTCTGCATTGTCCTTTGGCTTGTCTACTGCGCCCAGGGTATTCACGAAAGTCCTGGCTCCAGTAATAGCTTTTCTCAGGCTAGCAGGAATTCAAATTTATCCTTATCTGGATGACTGTTTGATTCTGGCTCAAGGCAGGCACGAACTTCTTCAACATATGCAGTATGTGATGACAGTTTTCAGATGCCTAGGGTATTCTGTGAACGAAATAAAGTCCAGTCTAGTACCCTCACAAGAGATGTGTTTTCTGGGTGTGAAACTGAATATAGCTGCTCAGATGGCATTTCTTACCCCGGACAAACAAAGGAATCTTCACCTATACTTCCAACAGCTATCAGTAATGTCCAGGCTGACTGCAAGGACAGTCCTTCAAGCCTTGGGGTTCATGGCATCTTGCATTCTAGTACTTCCCAATGCCAAACTGCATATGAGGAAGCTACAATGGTATCTCAAGAACGTTTGGACTCAACACTGCCATGATTTGGACACTGTCATTCGGATCCTACCTTGCATTCAGAGAGAATTTCTGTGGTGGGCTCAGGAATGTCACCTAAACAAGGGGCTCTCTGTGACCCAACCAGAGGCAAGTCAGATATTAACGACAGATGCCTCGGAGTCAGCCTGGGGAGCTCATTTCAGAGGAAAATGGATTCAAGACCTTTGGGCCCCAGAGCTACTTCACTTGCATATCAACATGAAAGAGATGCTGGCAGTTCAATTTGCTTTGGAAGGATTCAAGAGCCTACTTCAACCGGGACTGGTGTTGATTCGGACAGACAACACGACGGTCATGTGGTACATCAACAAGCAAGGGGGAACTCATTCTTACCCTCTTTGCAGACAAGCAATGCTGTTGTGGGAAACTGCTTTGAATCTGCACATCACTCTTCGAGCACAGTTTCTGCCAGGAGCACAAAATTCTTTAGCAGATGTTCTGAGCAGACAGATTGTGGATCCTCACGAATGGAAATTGGACCCTCAGGTATTTCTTCAGTTGACAATGGCTTGGGGAACTCCGGACATAGATCTGTTTGCTTCTCCTCTGAATTTCCAACTGCCACTGTTTTGCACAAGGCTATTTCATCCGAAAGCCTGGAAAATAGATGCACTATCCTTCAGTTGGAGCAACCTTCACGTGTATGCTTTTCCTCATTTGCCTCTTCTTCCACAGGTGCTGTTGAAAGTCAGGAGGGACAAGCCTTGCATGATCCTTATAGCACCAGATTGTCCTCATCAGCATTGGTACCCTCTGTTGAGGAGCTTGATTCATGTACCACCTTGGCCATTGCCACAGATTCCTCATTTATTGTCTCAGGAGAACAATCATTTTCTCAATGTCAGGGTGCACTCCCTGCGCCTGACAGCCTGGCGCATTCTGTTTTAGAGAAGGAGGACCTTCAGCTCCCTCAACAAGTTTTGGATGTTATTTTGGAAGCCAGGCGTCCTAGTACTCGAAAAGTTTATGCTGGTAAATGGAAGAGATTTTTTCTTTGGAGTTCAGCTAAAGGCTTTGATGTCGAATTGCCTAATTTGAGTTGTACTTTGCAATATTTGACTGTTTTATTGGACAAGGGTTTGTCCTTCTCTTCTGTAAAAGTGCATGCTGCAGCTATTTCTGCTCACTATGATTGTGACCCTCCTTTATTTTCACATCCATTGGTTAAACAGTTTCTTAGAGGGGCAAAGAATATCAGACCCCCACGGAGAGCTCCTACTCCTACCTGGGATCTTAATTTTGTTTTGGAAAAGCTGACTCTGCCTCCTTTTGAACCTGCAGCTACAGCTGAATTGCAGTTCTTGTCTTGGAAGACTGCTTTTTTGTTGGCTATTACTTCTGCTAGAAGGGTATCTGAATTACAGGCCCTCATGGCAGTGGAACCTTTTCTGATTTTTCACAATGACAGGGTTTCCTTACATACTAATCCTACTTTTCTGCCTAAAGTGATTTCTAATGTGGCATTGAACCAGTCTATACATTTGCCTACTTTTTATGCTAACCCCCAAAATGACGGGGAAAAAGTTTTGCATTCTTTGGATGTACATAGGCAGTTGAGGTATTATTTGAGCAGAACCAAGGAGTTCAGGAGTTCTCAACAATTATTTGTTTCTTTTGCTTTGACTTCACGAGGGAAAGCTGTCTCAAAACAAACTATTTCCAAGTGGATTAGCCATTGTATTGCTTTTTGTTACTCTCATCATGGTGAGGATGTTCCAGCTGGGATCAGGCCTCATTCTACTAGGGCTACGGCCACTTCTACTGCTTTTTTGAGAGGGGTAGCTACTAAAGACATTCTAGAAGCAGCTACTTGGAGTTCTGTACATACCTTTACAAAGCATTATCATTTACCTCTTTATTCTAGGTCTAGGGCTGGGTTTGCCACTGCAATCTTACAGGGCATGTCAGCAGCTCCTACTGCTATTTAGTTGACCAGCCTCCCTTTTTTTTTTCCGTTGCTCTGGGATTCTACCCTTATGTCAGGACTGCAGCAATGGGAGACGAAGGACATAGTACAGTTTTGTACCTACCATAAATGTAGATGTTCGAGGATCTCCGTTGCTGCAGTCCGATTTTCTCTCCCTCCTTCCCCCTTTTTCTTTTTAGGTTGAGGTTTGGGTGGTGTTTTTTTTTTTTTTTGCATTCTGACGTCTGAGGCAAGAAAGACTGAGGTTATGGCATCGGTCATGCGCATTTGTACTGGCACGTACTGATGTCAGTCTCGAGCGCCAATGACCGACGCCGGTTCTAGCCCTTTGGTATTCGGGCCGATGGTGGGCAGCGGAATACCCTTATGTCAGGACTGCAGCAATGGAGATCCTCGAACATCTACATTTATGGTAGGTATAAAACTGTACTTTTTGAGCTCTTCTTTTAGCATGGCTAGCTGATGTTCGTTGGCTTTGGTTGTTTCCTCGATAGTGCCCATTCTCGCTGCTATTTGATTTATTTTGTTTCCAAAGCCAGAAAGTTGTTCAGAAAAGTTCTGAACTGCTAGTTGGAGAGGTAGCAGGGCCTCCTTGAGATCTTCCATGTAGAAACTTGGGTCCGATTTTTGCTTCGTAATGGGCTTGGTTGTTTCTTGCTGTTTGCTTGTTCTTTGTCTCTTAGTTATCATATCCTTTTCTGGCAAAGTAATACTACACAGTTTTGTTTTACTGGTTAGGGTTTCCACCTTCTCAACATCTTTTTCTTTCTGTATTTGCAGTATTCTGAGCTGACTTCAAGCTTACAATACTTTGCTGTTAGTGGCCTGGATAATAAATGTGGTGAGGAAGTTCTGACTGTCGGTAGGTTTTAATACTGTTATTTAGCCAGTTTTTACTCAGGTATTGCCTCCTTTTGGTTGTCCAAAGCTGAAATAATGCAGATACTGTTGTGGCGTAAACTGATGATTAAGTTATTGAGGTTGATTTCACGAGATTATAGGGATTTGTATAGGAGCTTCGTGAGGAGGGTGTCTAAAGGATGCCCACCATCTTGGAGCAGTTATTTATATATATATATATATATATATATATATATATATATATATATATATATATATATATATATTAATCCCTTTCTAATATTTGAAAGTCTATATCATCAGATTTCATTTTTGCGAGATGAAAATCACGAAAACAAAATACCCAAATGGCAAATTTTTCCCAGGGCAAGTAAACATTTACCTTACATGCCCTTTTCTAAGCTGTAGTATGATCCTGGAGTTGGTATATATAATTAGGGGTGTGAGGAGGGTGTAGCCTCCCACCTAGGTTGGTTTTATTTACTTTGGTGTGTATTTTGTTGAAGTTTGGGCACGTGTTTACTTGCCCATGGAAAAATTTGCCATTTGGGTATTTTGCTTTCTCGATTTTCATCTTGCGAGAATAAAATTTGATGAGGGAAAAAGCTAGTTACTTCATTCATGAGAGTGGAATAACAGGTACTGGATTTTCTACTTGTATGGTTTGCAGTTTCAGTAAGTCCTGTATGATAGGCTAGATCTTTTCCTGCGTCAATATGGCTGCTGCTATTTATGTAATTCATGAGCAATGAACACAACATTCATTGGATGTCAGAGGAAAAACTTGTGATCCATGAGGTCTTCAGAACTGGTTAAGGGGGTAAATATTTGGAAAAAAAGATATACATCATTTTGGTATTTGGAATCATATTTGGGAGGTAGCAGATACCAAACCAATATATTGGCAGGAATGGATTAACCTAGGTTGTATTTATTAGGGGAGGAGATGTTGTTAAGGAGGAAGCAGATGGTGTCCCCTATTTTAAAGACTATCTAGACATGTAAACTTAGAAGTAAATTAAGTTTTGGCACTATCTTCAGTTATGTCTAATGTTTCAGCAGAGGATATCAGTTGAAGAGCTGACTGAGAATTATTTGAGTATTGCAAAAAAAAAAAAAAAACAACAGGAGCTGTAGTACTGTTGAAGAAATTTAATGTGTTCTGGTACCTCGGCAAAAAAGCCTTCAGAGCTTCATTTTGAAGCAATGGAAGCCAGGATATCAGTTATGCATCTAGAAATTGAAAAGACGGAAATAAAAGTAAGGGAAAAAGAAAATAATTATGTGGACAGTTACCCTCAAGATAAAAGTATGCCAGAGCAAATAACACAGATAAATATGGAGTGCAAAGCTAGCTATAATACTAATACACAGACTGCTCAACTGTCCCTGTTTTGGAAGAACAGTCTGATTTTTAGGACTAATTTATCCCCACATATGATGTAACTATTTTGGAGGTATGTCCCTAGTTTCAGGCTTCATTTCCCTTTCACACAATTTTCTGAATCTCCAGTCCATCACATGTCATTTTTAAAGTTGTCTAGTACATAGAAAACTAGGCTAAGTGGCCAGAATACTAGGAGAGCCAGTAATTTAATTTAAACTTTATGTGACAGAATTTTGCAGCTGAGTTCATTAAAGTCTACAGATTTTACACTGTCTCTTTGATAATGTGCTTATATTTTTCCATTGTCATTCTGTTTTAAGCCTGTGTTTTTGAGTATTATCTCACATTCCTTGTGAAAGTAGGAAGAGCTATCTGTTATTTGTTATTCAGATTTTGTGCTACTTAAATGTCCAGATTTTCAGCTGGATGTTCCTACTTTTTAAGGGCCTTTGTCTCTATCTTAATGTCTGCAGGTCGAGAGGTGTATTCAGGCGAGACGTGGAAGTGTAAAAGGCATTTTGTCTGGAATTACAACATATGGTCTCCCACATTATTATTAGACAAATTAATAGAGAGACGATGAAGGAGCCATCCTTGGGTATGAAACAGAAGTAGTTAATAATATCATGACAGAACGCTATAAAAATCTATATAACAATATAGCTAAGAAGAGAGACAATCTGACTATATATTTTTTCCCAACCACAACAGTAGAACATTTCCCCTCAGGCCTCTGCTGAAAATGGTATCTGTCCCAGATGGACTTTCCCAGTAAACAGATGTTAAATAGATAGACAGATAGATAGACAGATAGATAGATAGATAGATAGATAGATAGATAGATAGATAGATAGATAGATAGATAGATAGATAGATAGATAGATAGATAGATAGATAGATAGATAGATAGATAGATAGATATATAGATAGATAAAATAGGGAGATTATCATAACACCCTGTCAGTCTGACAGAAACATGTAACACATAGAGAGCTTCTAAGTGGGATAAGCCCCAGCACCTGATGGACATCTTATGAAATTTGAATATGAATCTTAGTGCCTGGTGTGGCAGTAGAACCCACAGTATTCAGACATTTCTGTTATGAAAGGCAAGCTCACTGGCTACTGAGACATTTGCTAACATTAATCACACTGAAATCACCTGACTGTTATATTGCTTCACAGTTAGTTTGGATCATTACTATGGGCATGTAACATGCCTTTTGTATTACATTGTAAGAGGTATAAGTTAGGTAGGACTTAGGACGTTCTGCTAGCAAGTGCTGTGGAGCATAAATAATAAGTTACCCATTGCAGAAGCATGCCAGATGTAACATATCCTCTCTACAAAGTCTATTTTAGACAGACTTCTATTAGTAATCAGTTGGATTCAAAACAAAAAGCAATGCTTAAACTCATCTAAAACAAAAGAAACTAAAATTACATTTGCCACTACTTACCTCCTCCCCTCATTACTTTATGGTGCTCCCAACCTTACTAACCTCCTAGGCATCCCAAAAAACAAAACTAGAAGAATGCTATAATAAAGTGACTACATTTACAGCAAATACCTTCCTGAGAGCCCACCACTGCATAGCAGTAAAAAGCATAAAGTGGTCAGAACTACACTGCCATCTAACATATACGTAGCTTCTTAGCACTTGTAAAGTTATCCGGCATCCATCTGCTTGTCTGGCACTAAATACCATTTTGCACAATTATATTCCCGCTTGGTCTGAATGATGCAATGACCAAAAATCTCCTGTCTGTCCATATAGCTATGAAATCTGCTGGGCATGGTCTGCTTATCTGTATTCAATACCCTCCCTCTACTCATTTAAACCATTCTGAAAGACTTCCTAACCAAATTCTGCCTCTGTTCTTGCTCAACCCCAAGATAAACTATATCGCTAAATATGAACAAGTTCTTGCTCATAAATTTAAATCTCCTTACTTCCCCTTCTTCACTCACTTCCTTACTTCAATCAGTTTATCTCCCCTGACTCCGTATCTAAAAACGCTATAACCCTTTTTTCCCCACTTCATATTATTATACTAATGTACCCTTAATTTCTATAAACTGGAGAAAATTCTTCTAAACATTAAATCATTGTCATACAAGTTGTATTTCTTCTTAACCAATGTTTTTACATAATGTCTAATGTGGTATAATTATTTTAACTGTAGATGTTTTTGTATTATTTTTGAAAATTGTAAAATTATTTTTCTTAAAACATTTTTGGAATAGTTTGGAGCTCTTCTTCCTGGGCCTCTGCTGAAAATGGGTACCTAGCCAGTCGGACTTTGATAGCATTCAAATGTCAATAAATATATAAATAAATTAGGATAGTGTTGAGGGTGAGGATTGTCAGAAAACTATGTATACAGCTGAGACATCATAATAAAACTATTCTGGTATTGGTGAAGACTGGTTTTGGGAGACTGCATTCTGAATGAAGAGAAATGGTTTGATGATATGGCAAGCTGTGGATAACAATAACATTTATCCTGGAGATATACAGGAGCACATCCATTGATTTGATATGTGAAGCTTTAGCTGTGCTTTAAATGGCTTTGCATTCTGAATGGATTTCAGTGGTACTATTTGGAGAATATGTAGACTCACCTGTAGTATTAGATGATTTGGTTAAAGGGATTAGTGACTTTTGTCTCGACTGCAAAATTCTATTGGAGGAGCAATATTGTATTATGCTTTTAAGGGCTGGACAAGTTTCTGGGTTAAAGAAAAGTCTGTGTATTGTAGTTAGCTGAGAAAGAGCTGAGTGAAGTGGTAGTTAACCCATTTAGTTCTCTGAGGACTGAGTAGTGGTGTGTTCTGTTGTTACAGTTTATTGCAAATTTAGCTATTTTATTATAATATTGCTCAAGTTTGGACAGTTGCAAGGCTTGAAGGATAGTGAAGATTAGGGCAGCATAGAGGAGATATGGCAATGAGAAAGTAGAGGCTTTGCATCTTCTGGCTATGTCAGTGAGATCGTTTTTACTTTATATAATGTACTAAGTCTTTAATGAGTTTTTTTAAGCATGTGTAATACATGGTAGTCACATTTCAGCTGGTCATCTAATATGATACACAGTAATGTTGTATGAATTGTGTGAATTTTTGAAACTTCAAAATGTAAATAAACACACACACACACACACACACACACACACACACACACACACACACACACACACACACACGTGTGTGTGTGTCTTTTCAAAAATGAAAGAGTAAACAGGACACACAACCAAACCAATTAATAAAGAATTACAAGAAAATCCTAGCCAAGCTAGTTTTCACTGTGTGATTCCTTAAACCTCTTGTAAAGCCAAACCTCACTAGCTGTGGACACAAATGTTTCAGCCTTCTTATGACTTCATCAGCACAACATAAGTGGACTATTTGGCTAACCTTTAGAAGCACAGGGTTATTGTACCCAGCTGATGTCTATAACCATTAAGTTGTCTGCAAAATATTCCATCTATGTGTGTGCATGTGTGCTTGCCAGTACACAGTCTTTCTCACACACACAAGATAACTTCTAAACTTGTCTGTACTTCTTGCTCACATACAAATACACACCTCACACCTATACATACAAGTGGGATATCACAATGCCTGAATAAAGAATTGATTAAGATGAGGGCTCAGCAGCATATTTAAGTATACTCAGAAATAATTTTATTGTCTGTTCCTTCTGCTTGAAACACTGACTAAAGCATACATACACATTGTACCTCTTAATCTCTTAGTGTGATAAATGTAGACAAAGCCTAAAATAGTGAGGGGATAAAGGCCCAAAACACAGAGACAAATTTTACATTTGCTAGAATAACAAGATTTGTGCTGGTATGCATTTTCTGAAGTGTGTGAAGTCTGAAACTCATTTTATGAGGAACAGAACAAAAATGAGGCAAAATTCTGGACAGTCTGTGAAAATATGGACAATTGAAAGATACACACACACACACACACACACACACACACACACACACAGTGCAAATAGTCTTTGAAATCATTTAAGTAGTCATAATTACAGCTGAATAAATGATTTCAAAAAATGCTTGAATTACAGCTGGATAAATGATTTCAAAGAATGCTTGCAGCTGTAATAACTGATTGATATTTTCACCCTGTAACACAAATCACACCACTAATAGAAGGAATAACATGTATTCAGCAGCAATTAAGATCACAGCTGCAGACATAATTGTTATGACTGCTTGTAGGAACTGAATGGCACCTCGACTACATTGTCTAATGCTCTGCCTAACATCTTGCACCCTAGGCACCTGCCCCTTCCTCCAACCCTAGCTATGGCTTTGGCTCAATTTAACTTACCTGGGTAAGGATCCTATAAACTGAATAAACCTGTCTGTTGATTGTATACATTGTGAATTTTTAAATAAGTGGTTAAAAAATAATGATGTAAATATATAATGTAAATATGTGTTTATATCCCCACTAGAGAGGAGGAACCTTGCCCACAGAAATATAGGCAAAGCCTGGGACCCACAAGTTGGTTTGAAAGGATTCACTGTTTTCCACATTAGCTTTTTTATTTGGCTGGTCTGACTGACCCCAAGTCCTGTCCTCTGTGTACATCTGCATTCAACTGGAATTTTGACTGGCAGTTAGTTGTTTAATTGTTTAACAAGCCGCAGTAAATGCATAGCAACAATTATTTTCTTCTGCACTACTAAGCGGATGGGTTTCACTTTATTTAGTGATTATGTGCATGTTTACTTCATCTTAAGGCAACAGCAGGGCAACGTTTTCCATTTGATGTAAATATCTGAGTCTCCAAAAATGCACATTACATTGTGCCTTTAAACTACAATTTTCTGTGTGTTATACAGTATAACATTTTATACAGCATCCCCACCCAAACCAATAAACTCTTGTCACTGCTGACAAATAACGATTGCAGGTGCATCTCCCAAACAACACTTATGTTGAAGGGAACTCGGATACAGGACTCCAGCTGGGATGTAAATATCAACTATTAGGAATATGTGACATCCAATCAAGTAATGCACAATTATTAAAATTAGTGAAATCTGAGTAATTGGGCAGGATACCTAGAACTGAACGGTATTACTATATTCTCCCCCTGGTTTACAGTAATGCTGACAAGAAGATTAAAAGATATTGTGGATATCCCGGAAATTGTACGACATTGGCTATCACCTGCTTTCGGTATGACAAAACAGACAGATATGGCAAAACCACTTCATAATCCCAGACTACACACATAGTTTGCAGAATTCATATTCTTAGGTCCCTGACCACTCAGTCAGAATAACAGTGCAGAGCTAGTATTAATGTGGCAGCTTTCTTCAAAGAGAAATAAACTGTATGATGCTGTACTACTAAGTAAGACAATTTAATTTCATACCAGTCATGGATTGTAGCTGGTGCCAGTTAAGTTTTCAAGCATGTTCCTTGTAAATACTGTCAATAGGTGAGGCATGTTAAAAGTAATCAAAATATTTTGTTCTCCCTTAGACTCTTTGATAATGAGCTTATTTTTTCCATCACTAGTGAGTCAAATGAGGTACTCTCTCAACTGTACCACTTTGATGCACTAAAACAAGTACTTCAAAAAAAAACAAAAAACCTTAGGGTGAATTCCTCACTCATTCAGGAATTGCAGATATTCAGTGCTTGGTGTTCGGTTTGAACTAACTCTCAGAGAGTCTTCAAAGCTGTTTTAAACATTGTCTCACAAAGATAATTAGATTTTCATTTTCTTACAAATCCTAAATGGAAAGTGTTACCAAAAGCACCCAACTCAACTGCAATGGAGATGCAGTTGGAGGAGCAATTGAGGATCATTATATAAATCATCTGACCTCAACCTGCAATCACATCTCTGATATGTTAGGCATGTTTGGCGACAGCTTCCATTTAGCATTTGCTGTGAGAAAAAGGAAATGCACGTTATGCTGAAAGTTGAAACTGAAAAATGTACTGTTTGGCCATACATTTTCTGTTGACAACAGAAAACAGTGTGTTTCTTTTTCCACAGCTCAGTGAGAGTTTCATTGAAATGGTTTGTTAGAAAAATATATATCTAAACATATATGAAGTGCTAGTTTAGAAGCAAATAGTATATAATGTATTTTATTCTATTTTACAATATGGCAGTAGAAATGATCTTGCATGTAATTGCCTGAAGCTTAGCTGCAGTGTGATTGAACTCTGACCCTGGCAGTAACCGGTTCAGCAGGTTTATGTCTTTCAGCATTAATTATCTGCTGGGTTAGAGAAAAATAAATGTATGTACATGTATATCTTTCTTCCTTCCACTGAGGAGGATGGCCTTGTGAGCTCTATCGAAGATAGAGTACAGCTGCTTACCAGAGAGACAAAGGAACGTATTAAGAAATGAACTGACTATTGTATTCGAACAGGCCTAGAACCTTGAAAGAGCAACATTTACAGAAATACATTGTAATTGACCAGGTGCCTTGCAAGGCTGTGTTATTCTCATGGGAAAACTTTTAAAAAGCATTACCTCAGCACCTTCTTATGAATAGAATATTGTGGACTGTAGTGATGTAAATGCCCTGTGACTGACCATGCCAGTAAGGTGGGCAAAAGCTGATTGTAAATACTATATAAAAAAAGTTATTTCCTGTATAGTCAGTCAAAACTCTATACTTGTACTGTATAGTTTTTTGCCTCCTGGTGTACACTAGTAAAACGTTTTGAACTTGAGCTTCCTGTGTTATAGACTGTCATTTTGAAAAGCCTAATGATTTTTACAGTCTGATTTTAACAATTTATTTGACATTTTGGTCCTTCTTAGCCGGAATTCCCTTGGTAAGCTACAGGTCAGAGTGTATGGGTGGTAATAAATCTGCACAGGAGAAGTTGCCAAAATGGTTCTTCTTGAGTGAAAAGACCTCCGACTGAATTGTTGTGTGTAAAGAGGCTGTCCACTTTCTGATCTGTGGCTGAAAAGCGGAAAACTGGATCCCAAGAAGAAAACGTGCAGTCATAAACGGGAGGCTCAGGTAAGGAGAGTTTCCCTCTTTGTCTTTGTTTTAGATCAGGGACGAGGTTACAGTATATTGTTGTTAAGATTTGTGATAGCAGGTCGAGAACGAATTGAAGTACTGTATATTTGGTCATAGATCAGGGGAAAAACAGAGCAAAGTAAACAGTCATTCTAGACACTACTGTGGATACAGGGAAGAAGATACCACGTGGTACAAGAGAAGGGTTACGTAACAGTTTTTTTTAAGACATGGGAAATCAGTGCACTAAGAGATCGCGAGATCCGCCCTTGACGGATGATGCGAAGTATATGCAATTGCAGAGAGCAGATAATGTGAGATATTTTGCAAAATGGGTTAATAAATATGAATTTGATGGTAAATTAGACAAAATTTCGTTAGTGAAACTTTTGAAACAGTTAAAATCTGACGCAGAAGGTCAGGCGAAAAAACAGCGACAGTTGGGTATTCCTCAAGCACATAGGTGGATTGAGGAAGTGAACCGAAGGGAACAAAAGACTAAAAATTCGAAAGCACTATTCTTAGACAAAGAAGATAATAATACAGTAGTAGCGACGGCCCCTCCCCCTCCACCCCCTCCGATACCTTATCCAGGATATGAAGCGTGAGGGCAGGCTGGTCCCCCCCACGTTATCCTGTGGCAACAGGGGTATTAAAACAACCATTTGTAAGAGAACCTATTGAAACTAGATCCCGAACACGTACAACACTTAGGGACACTCAACTAAGAAGAGATTCACTAGAAGAGAGTGAGGAAATCTGTCCATTAATTGAAGTACCGAACCCTCAGGCAGGACAGGAAGGCCAGGACCCAACTCTCTTAGTGTATAGACCGTGGACGCCGGAAGATATCCGGAAAGCTACAGAGGGAATTCCCCATCCAAAAATGAATCATGAGAAGTTTATACAAGATTTACAAGGTATGCGATTGAGTTACCACTTAAATGGGGAAGAAGTAGAGAAGGTGATTAGACAAATTATAGGTCCAGACTGGCACATGGTTTGTGGCATCTGGAGTGCTCGTGACGAGCAACTTAAACCACTCCTACATAGTGACGCAGAATTAGACACTAGGTTGAAGGGTCTTACGGACCGAATTACTGAAAAATGGAAACCTAGAGCAGATTGGACCTGTATTAATCAGTGCATACAACAAGATAATGAAACTGTAGATGGATACTATGGTAGATTATTAGAATGTTTCAATAACCATAGTGGTATGCCTATTCCTGAAAATCAGAAAAATTATAGTTCATATGAACAACAATTGAAAAATGCATTTTTGAAAGGTTGCATTGCCCCTATCAGTAGCTTTATTACAAAGCATATGATAGATCATCGAACGAGTAGGCTACAAGCCTTACTGGAGTATGCTAGGCATGCCGAAAGACATTTTAACAGTAAGAAGAAAAAGAAGACGCAGGTCTTCACAGCTAAAGATGGAGCAGAAGTCTTTGTAGTACAGTCGGGTAAAAAGGGTAAGAGAAACACTCAGGGCAATAAACGCTCTGACAGAGACTCAGAGGTTTTTGAGGAAAGAAAGAGAAAAGGTGAGTGCTTTAAGTGCGGGAAGAGGGGACATTTAGCAAGGGATTGCAGGTTGAATAAAAACGTCTACGGAAGGGAAGGATAGAAGTGATGAGGATTGACTATATGACAGTCACAACGTTCAACAGTCATCAGGGGAGACTAATGGGCAGGGAGAAAATGTAAACGCAGTAGAAGGAATAAAGGAAGTGCAAACAGATGTAGAAAATGACGAAAGCGAAGTTTTAGATTTAGCCTTGTTGAGCTTGGAGCTCTATTTGGCGGACACAAAACCGGAAGTTACACTTCTGGTGGAGGGGAGGGAAGTGAGATTTTTGTGTGATTCAGGAGCATCACGAACTTTGATACACCCTTCAAAGTTACCGGAACACTCTGAATCACCTGACTGCATATTAGTGAAAGCAGCAAACGGGCAGCTATACAGGGAACCACTTTCCCATGATATAGCAATAACTGACCCTGTTTCAGGTATGACCCAGAGAAGTAAAATAGTACTTTCTGCGAAATGCCCAGTAAATTTACTGGGGAGAGACCTTATGCAGCTCTTTGGCATAGCAGTAGTTCCTACCATGAAGGGTATGGAGGCACAAAGGCAAATGGATACTTTTGTGGTGCGATCGGAGGGTCCAGGGGCAGTAACCGAGGAACTGATGAACGTAGCCATCAGTAAGGTACCCTCCCTTCACATTGATCAGCAGCATTTGTTACATTGTACTCTGTACTATTGTAGCACACCAGGGCCTGATAAGGAATATGAGCAAAAATTGTTCAAAAATCCTGCCAATAGACTAGTGTTACGAACCTTGTACTGGGATACTGAGGGTAATAGTGTGGTGAGTTGTTCATTACCTCAGGAATTCATGGGATTATATAAGTCCAACAGGCTACCGCATGTCAGTTTAACCAAACATAAAAATGTCAGATGGGTGGACCTGGGTGAAAAAGTGACAAAATGGGAAAGGCAAACCGACTTAGAATTGTCAGAACAGGGAATACAGAAGCAAAAATTAAATTGGCTAACGCAAGCACGTCCAGCTGTACACTTACAGCAGAGTGAGGACAGCTGATTGGTGTTCTTGTTAGAAGAAGAAGAAAAAGCCTTGTGTGATATACCAAGCACTCTTTGGTCAACAGGGAAATCAGATGTAGGGCTTATTCGGACAGCAGGTCCAGTAATCATTACACCGAAGTCAGCATTTAGACCGCAAAAGAAACAATACCCTTTGAGGAAGGATGCAGAGCAGGGAATCAAGCCGATAATAGCGGCATTACTCAAGGAAGGGATACTGGTAGAATCTTTAGATTCACCATGTAATACCCCTCTATTTCCTGTTAGAAAAGCAAATGGGGAATGGCGGATGGTACAGGATTTACAAGCTGTAAATGATGCAATAATACCTAGGGCACCTACGGTGCCAGACCCACACACTTTATTGAATGATTTAAAGCCACAACAGAAGTATTTTACTGTGGTAGATATAAGCAATGCTTTCTTTTCAATACCTATACCTCCTGATAGTCAATATTGGTTTGCATTTACATTTCAGGGTAAAAGGTATACATATACTCGACTACCACAGGGATATTGTGAGAGCCCAACAATATTTGCACAAAGAATGGCTAGCAACCTGGCAGGGTTTACCCCACCGGGAGGTAGTCAAATTCTACTTTATGTAGATGACATCTTGCTAGCAGCCCCCACCCAGCAGCAATGTAGGGAAGATACAATAGCATTATTGAAATTTTTAGCAGAACAGGGACATAAAGTAAACAAGCATAAATTGCAACTTTGGAGAACACAGGTCAAGTACCTGGGATATGTAGTATCCAAGGAGGGTAGAACATTAGATGAAGATAGGAAGGCAGCAATTTTACAAGCACCCAAGCCAACTACCAAGAAGGAAATTATGTCCTTCCTGGGGACAACTAACTTTTGTCGAAGTTGGATACCAAACTATGCTTTGGAATCGGCTCCATTGGCTGATTTAATATTTAAAACACCTATGGCAGCACAAGATATACTACATTGGACTCCAGTAGCAGAAACAGCTTTCTGCAGGCTAAAACGATTGATAGCTTCATCATTAGTTTTAGGACTCCTGAATTATCATAAGAGATTTTTTCAGACTGTAGATTGTAAGCAGGGATATATGACGTCAGTCTTGACGCAACAGCATGGAAGTAAGCAACGCCCCATAGCTTACTACTCATCGCAGTTGGACCCAGTGGCACGGTCATTGCCACATTGTGTACAGGCAGTTGTTGCAGCTGCTATGGCAGTACAGGCTTCGGCCTCAATAGTATTATTCCACCCTCTCACTTTGAGAGTGCCTCATGCAGTTGCGATAATTTTGCTGCAAGAGAAAATTGCATTCTTGTCCCCTGCTAGACATCTTTCTTGTATGACCATACTGCTGAGTCAACCTCATATGGTGATTGAACGTTGTACAGCATTAAATCCATCAACGTTACTTCCGACTCTTGTGGATGGCACACCACACAGTTGCCTACAGGAAATGGAGCAAATAACTTTACCCAGACAGGATCTTACTGATATACCCTTAGATGATGCAGAGGTGACATTTTATGTGGACGGATCATGTAGAAAGGGTCATACAGGAAAGAATCTAGTAGGTTATGCAGTAGTTACTGATGTTGAGATTGTAGAAGCCCAACCCCTGCAGCATAACTTGTCTGCTCAAGCAGCAGAATTGATAGCTTTAACACGAGCTTGCACTCTAGCGAAAGACAGATGTGTGAACATATATACTGATAGTCAGTATGCTTTCTCCACAGTGCATGTTTTTGCGCAGCAGTGGAAGAATAGGGGAATGATAACATCCACTGGTAAACCGATTAATCATGCGCAATTAATCTTGAATTTATTAGATTCCATTCAGTTACCTACTAAAGTAGCTATTTGTAAATGTGCAGCTCATACAAAGCAACAGGATAAGATTTTGAAAGGTAATGCACGAGCTGATGCAGCTGCAAAACAAGCAGCCTCAGACTCAGAAACTTTCTTTTTGAGTGAGGAATTACAACCCTCTGAGATTTTAGATTTAGAAATGTTAAAAACAATGCAAACATTAACTACGAAAGCAGAAAAACAGAAGTGGGTAAGATGAGGAGCAATCCTTGAAGACGGACTGTACATCTCCAAAGAGAAAAAGCCAATATTACCGTCTAATTTATTTAGATATGCGGCTTTGTTGAGCCATGGGCAAAGCCATGTCTCAACAGGGGGGATGGTACAGTTAGTTAACAGAATATTCCAAACATACGGATTTACAAACTACACACAAAAATTTTGTGCAGCGTGTCATATTTGCAGTAAACATCATGCAAAGGGAGCATTCAAACCGAAGCGAGGGAGTTTCCCTACACCACCATATCCGTTCCATACTATTTGTATGGATTTTATAGAGCTGAATAAATGTGAAGGGAAGAAATACTGTTTAGTGATCATAGATATGTTTTCAAAATGGGTAGAAGCTTTTCCAACCAGGAATCCGGATGCAGCAACAGTGGCAAAGGCCCTAGTAAAGGAAATAATTCCTAGATTTGGCATACCGGAAAGAATCTATAGTGACAATGGAACACATTTTGTCAACCAGACAATCCAGAAACTTGGGAGATTCTTTGGGATTTCCTTGAAGAATCATTGCGCTTACCACCCACAGTCAGCAGGACTGGTGGAGAGGTACAATGGGATTTTGAAAAATAAGTTAAGGAAGTTGATGAGTGAGACTCAGAAGAATTGGATTTGCTGTCTACCTTTAGCATTGCTGAGCATGAGAACAGTTCCAAATGTAAAGGGTTTGACCCCCTTTGAAGTAGTATTTGGAAGGGCATATTATGTGCCACAGTGGAAGGCTCTCATGCCTGCAGAGCTGGAGGTCGATGGCTCATTAGCCAGTTATATGAAAAGATTGTTAACCAATAAGACTGTTTTGCAGTTAAACTCTTTTTCAGATAAAGAACAAATGAAGCCGGATGCAGTGCTAACTCCAGGGTCCTGGGTGTGGTTGAAAGTTATCAAGAAAAAAAACTGGACGAGTCCAAAGTGGGAAGGTCCGTACCAGGTACTGTTGGCAACGCCTACTGCAGTAAAGGTTGCGGAGAGGTCGTGCTGGGTTCACCTGACACATTGCAAGCCGGTAAAGAATTTTCAGCTTGATAAACATTTTGTAGCTGATATACCACAGAGACAGAATGACCAGGGGCAGAGTGTATAAAAATACAAAGCAACCCCAAAGACATTGGTTTACTGTCCTACTAATCATACACCTATTAACCATGTTCGTGGTGACTTTTCTTTTGCTGGGATTTTTCCTGCAAATAACTACACAGATAAAAATAATGAAATGTGCTGAACTGGCCACAGATTGGCATCCAAACTTTAACACATACCTAGCCATGAAGCGTGTGTATGTAGAGACTATGAACATTTCAAATTGCTGGGTTTGTACAGCCATACCTACAGCATATGGAGGACTTTTGATGTCTGCTGTCCCCTTGGGGATAAATGAGACTTGGGAAAATCTACTTTTTGATACAGGTTCTGTGAGATCACAGGACAAAGTGGCACTGTACTTACCTGTTACACAAAAAGGAATTGTTTGTTTTTATAAAAATGATACACTCCAAGTTGGCTGGAGTAATTGTAACATAACTGTGTCTTACAAATGTTATATAAAAGCCAAAGATCAGAGTACTAGTTGTAGCATGAATTATGATTCGTATTTAAGCTTAATGAAAACAACGTTGAAAGATGTGCAGAAAAATCCTGAATTGTATAAACAGTTGTCTGTTATAGACAGGAAAATGTTTCATTCAGAGTTAACCCGCATCAGTACTAAAGTAGAAAATTGTTATTTTGTTTGTGGGAAAAAAGCATATAAATGGTTACCTGAGAATTGGTCCGGCAGTTGTTTTTTGGGTTATCTGGTTCCAGCCATAAGACATACTGCAGAATTGCCTCTGGGTAAGATACGAAATGTAAGAGATATAGCTCAAAGAACTGGGAACTCAGTCGAGAAACCTACTAATCCAGTGGGTAAGATCGAAGCTGGTTGGAAAGATCATTCATCCGTAAAAGATAAAGAAAAATTGACTCATATGGACTTGAGTGACAGTGTTATATCCTGGGCTGGAATAATCCCAGCCTATGGAGCAGTCAAATCAATCTGGGAACTGAGGAAGTTGTCAAAATGTCTCAAAGTAATGAGCAATGCGACTTTTTCCACTCTCGAACATGTGACTGATGAACTGAATGCAATGAGAACTGTTGTACTACAAAATCGAATGGCTCTTGACTTCACCCTAGCGGCGAGAGGTGGTACATGCGCGCTTATCAAAGAAGAATGCTGTGCGTACATACCAGATAACAAGCACGAGATCAACGACCACCTAGAGGTAATACAGCAGGTATCAGCCATGGCGGAACCAGGCCCAAACCCACTGACGAACTTTTTCCAGAATCGATTTGGTGGATGGGGTTCAATCCTAATGAATATCTTGATTGCCATTTGTGTTGTTTTGCTCATATTGGGAGCATGTGTCTGTTGCGGGATACCTTGTATGAAAAGATTAGTTAGGGACTTTGTTGACATATCCGTAACCGAGACTACGTATCAAGATCTGGAGTTGAATCTGTTAATACCAAATGAAATTCTTTCTGAAATATAAAACAAATGACTTGCCTAGTTGAAAGTTCCAGAGAGGAAGAGGCTAGGGAATGAAATAATGTTGTTTATGTTTCTGAATAGAATAAAAAGCATTAAAAGGAGGGAGAATGTTAGAAAAATATATATCTAAACAAATATGAAGTGCTAGTTTAGAAGCAAATAGTATATAATGTATTTTATTCTATTTTACAATATGGCAGTAGAAATGATCTTGCATGTAATTGCTTGAAGCTTAGCTGCAGTGTGATTGAACTCTGACCCTGGCAGTAACCGGTTCAGCAGGTTTATGTCTTTCAGCATTAATTATCTGCTGGGTTAGAGAAAAATAAATGTATGTACATGTATATCTTTCTTCCTTCCACTGAGGAGGATGGCCTTGTGAGCTCTATCGAAGATAGAGTACAGCTGCTTACCAGAGAGACAAAGGAACGTATTAAGAAATGAACTGACTATTGTATTCGAACAGGCCTGGAACCTTGAAAGAGCAACATTTACAGAAAGACATTGTAATTGACCAGGTGCCTTGCAAGGCTGTGTTATTCTCATGGGAAAACTTTTAAAAGCATTACCTCAGCACCTTCTTATGAATAGAATATTGTGGACTGTAGTGATGTAAATGCCCTGTGACTGACCACGTCAGTAAGGTGGGCAAAAGCTGATTGTAAATACTATATAAACAAAGTTATTTCCTGTATAGAGTCAGTCAAAACTCTATACTTGTACTGTATAGTTTTTTGCCTCCTGGTGTACACTAGTAAAACGTTTTGAACTTGAGCTTCCTGTGTTATAGACTGTCATTTTGAAAAGCCTAATGATTTTTACAGTCTGATATTAACAATTTATTTGACATGGTTAAAAAAATGAAAGTTGAAACCAGAAAATGTACTGTTTCAGATTTTAGAAACAAGGGTTTAAAAAGGGGGAGGCACAAGCCCCTGCCCCATGCCTAAATCAGCCACTGATTACAATGAAGAGCTGGTAAGCCATAAAGACAAGAATGTATGCAAGAGTTTCTGATGGGAAGCAATATCAAAAGCTTTTGATAAGCTAGAAAGATGGTGGAGACTGGCAGTTCAGAATTTTTATGGTTTTTGACAGTATTAATAAAATTTAGCAAAGCAGAAGTTGTACCATGATAAGGCCAGAAGCCATGTTGGGTTGAAGACACAAGCTGGTTATCTAATATTTTTGACAGTGGCAATAAAATGGCAACTTAGTTATAGTTTGAAAGGCCTGCATTGATTCTACCCTTGTAAAGTGGAATAATGAATGATTTCTCCATAGGAAGGAAACTTTATTTTAAGATGTGGATCGATTTATCAGAATTGAAACTGGAAATGCAATCACTTCAGCTGCTGTTTTAAGATATTCACTAGATAGATTGCAGTGGTAGTTGTAGAAGTCTTTAATTTTTGAGGTATTTTTGATGGTATCTGCGGAAAATGATTGGAAGGAGAAATGTTAAATGTATCTGTGGATAATGACTGGAAGGGGAAATAGCGAAGGAGCCATACCTCTAAACCTCTTAGCTCAAAAAATCCGGACAAAGCCAAAAATGATGGGAGGACAAAGGCTCATAAATAGGGACAATTTTTAAATATTGCTCTTACAAACTTATTTGCTAGAATAACAGGTCTTTCATGCACTTTCTAAAGGATATGAGGCCTGAAACACAAATGTCTCTTTTTTTAATGATTTCAATTCTCAATAATTTGCTAGAAAACCATAAATTGTATGAGGAACAAACCAAAAATATTAGGAAAAAATCTGGACATTCTGTGAAAATCTGGACAGTTGAGCAGTATGGAGATTATTTGATTGAGTAGGGACATCAAGAGCTTGATTACCCAGTCTCCTGGCTGGTTAATGATTGTACTGAATGTATAAAGTGGCTACTTAACTGTTTGGCTATGACATCATTTTGTTCTTGTGTGTTTGGTGTTTGTTGTGTAGCTATTCCTGGATTTAACGGTTTAATGACTGAGGCCCAGAACAGTGTGTGTATATTTTGATTGCTTGAGTTATAGGCTTTCTTATCTTTGCTGATAAGTTGTTTTGCAAGGTTTCTTTGTTGTCTATATGCTAATAAAATAGGAGTTGTTTTATTTTTATGTACAGACCTTCCATGCATTATCTTTCTGTGTCATAATTTGTTTAGTTTGAAGGACAGCCATGAGGCATGGTTGGCTTTGATTCTTTTTGTTCTGTGTGTGTTGTATGTGTATGTATAGGGGGGGGGGGGTCTAATGCATTTAGAACACATAGGAAGATTTTATTGAACTCAGAGACAGCATCATCTGTGAAGAGAGTCTTTAGAGACTCCCAGTTAATGAGATATAGTGTATTAATAAAAGTGTATTCATAAAAAGTAGTAAGGTTTCTTACCAGGCTGTAATGATGTGTTTTGGGGCTGTGGTGTGGATTGGTGAGTGATCACTTACACTGTCTGACAGAGTTCCATGGGATGATATTTTATTAGGAGAGGATGTTAGGATCCAGTCAAGGGTTGATTGTCTGGCTGTGGCTTTGTTATATTTAGCTGGTGTGGTTATACACTGAGTGCACTTGTAAAGATTTATAGTATTGGTTGGATTTTCAGATTATATGGTTTGCCAAGCTATATCAACATCACCCAATATTATGATTTCAGCAGAGATTTTTGAGGAGGCCCAGCATAGGATATCTTCTTGTGTTTTAGCATTGTTACCAGGGGGTATGTATGTTGTTGTGTCTTTCGGCTTTTCCTGGTTAGGGGTCGCCACAGCGGAACTCCGGTCCGCTAATGATTGGTAGTTGATTTTTACGTGCCGAGTTACCAGCCCTGACGCACAACCTTGAACGAAGGTACACCCATTCACGCATGTCTCCATGCAGAAGACGCTCTAGCTGAGAATCAAACCGGACAGCGTCTTACTGTGAGGCGACAACGCTACTGCAGCACCACCACCGCGGGTACCAGTGGGTATGTATACACTCATGATTTTGATTGTTTTGTAAGTGTTTAGTTATAGCATGGTGAGTAGGATTTCTGAGTTAGAGAAAGTTAGCATGATATTGGGGAAAAGGGAGATATCTAGTAAGTTTTTGTAGAAAAGAGTGACAATGCTACCTTTTTTGTTGACTCTGTCTAATCTGGTAATGTTATAGCTTGGCATGGCAATTTCTTCATGCTTTGTTTACTGGCAGACTCAGGTTTCTATGGCAACTGAGGCAGCTGTCTGGACCAAACTCTGAACTTCAAACTACACTTGATCAAACAAGATCTAAAAAAAAACACCTAGTCTGTAGGGCAAACAAATATGACATTTCACACATCACATTTTGTTTACAGCAAGATCTACTTTTAATAAAAATACCCCAGTACTACAAAAAATTCCAGCAGAATATATATTTATCCCTCTCTCACCTAGACAAGAACACCACTGCCAAACCATCATTAAACTAAATTGCTACCCTTTAAACAAAGAGTTGGCCTTTAGCTAGGACCTCAGCTATAACTTACAGAATCTGAAACCTTCTCACCGTTAACGGCTAACCCACCATGAAAGTCCCAGTCTATAACCTCAAATATCAAACTTATCCTGGACCTATACTACAGACTCCCAAATCTGAACTAAAAATGGACAAAACACTGCTTCTCAATTCTTGGACCAAAACTCTGGAAATCATTTCCACCACAGCAAAACACTTACACTCAGCCAGCAAATTCTGAAGCCAACTAAAATCAGATCTTCTCAGTCAAGCTCTCTGCCTGTGCTTCTACAAGTCTGCTCACACAATATAAATCCCACTATCATTTCTTCAGCTTTGTCCTCTTTAAATGAATGACTCCAATGTGTATAAACTAAGTATGATGGATTATTTTATACATTTCTTAATACCACCTCTTCTTTTTTTAACTTATTGTATATATTTAAGAAAAACATATTTGTTGTGATGTACAACTCTTTGTTCATATGTGCTACTTTACTTGGTTTACTATTGAAACCTTGAAACTGCAGTCATCGTCCGGCTTCAATATTGAACTAAAATGTGAAAAACTGTAACAGCGAACAAGCAGCAAATTCGAATCTGAATACATCGACTCCCATAGTTTGGTGTATTCAACATAGCAGGAGGTGACATTAGTCACCCAAGCTATGCACCGTAACGTACTGTGACACTCTAGAGTTAACAGCACATCAATTTTACTATTTTGCCCCCCCCACACCTCCTGCAAATAATATATATACCAACTCTGAGATCGCACTACAGTGAGGAAATGGGATAATTCCCTGTTCCTCACTGAACCGCAATCTCCACTCCAAATTCCGAACCCAAATATTTGAACTACACTACCCATTCAGTCTTGTGTAGTATATGTATTTTGGTTCACAAAACTGCCTACTGAAAAACTGCACTTTGACAATCCCATGCTCAAGTGACTGCCATTCGCAAATGTGATAGTAAATCACTTTACTCAACAAGTTGTGTAATGTGTACATGTTTCTTTACTACTTTCATGGTATATGTGTATTGTATCTGTGATATTATTTCATTGCTTACCTTTTTCTTTTAGGTTCATAGGTTTATAGGTAGGTACTAGGCTATCTGCCCAAAGGCATTTATAAGCCTAGCCAGAATGTGTTGGCTTTCGCCACCCCCTTAGATTAGTTCCCTGTGCATCTGTCCAGCAGAGCTACTGAAGTGATCCCGGAGTAAATTTTCTGCTTCCCATCCACTCATCAAGGTTTCTCTTGAAGAGTGTTAGCGAGGAGCTCTGCCTAATGTAGATTGGAATCTTGTTCCAAACCATGGGAAGTCTCTGGGACGGGAATCTACCCCTCCAGCATGTCCTATTTATTGTTGTGGTGAGGTTTAGATCCCTAGAGCGTATGTCTCGAGGGGATAAGGTTTTCTTTAGGTGGAGCATGTCCATTAATTCTGAGCTGGACATGGCCTTGTATGTCAGGCAGAGATCACCTCTGAGTAGGCAGTATGCAACCGAGTACAGCTGGAGTTTCTTCAGTCGAGCTGCATAGGGCATCTGTTTGAGGTCAGTGATCCTCTTGGTGAGGTACTTCTCTTTCCAGCTGTTGCAGGTGTCTTGTAAGGTACATCCCGAATGGGGCATTGTACACTATGATGGGTCTGATGAGTGATGAGAAGAGGGGCACAATGACCTCTTTTGATCTGGATGCGAACCCTTTTGTGATTAGGTGGACCACATAGAAGGATTTTCTAACCACTTTGGCAATGTGATTATCAAAGGAGAGATTACTATCTACTTGGGTCCCCAGATCCCTTATTAAGTTTTCTGTATTTAGGGGACTACCGCCTGTGTGGTAGTTTGTGGGTACTTTGTTTTTTCCAAAGGGGGTGACTATGCACTTTTTTGCATTTAGCTTGAGGCCATGATTTTGACACCAGGTATCTGTCTCAATGAGACCCTTTTGGAAGATGTCTGTGTCAGCAGGAGAGTCAATTATAGCCCCTAGTTTGCAGTCATCTGCAAACTTGGTCAGCCATAGTCCTCCTGTGCTTGCCTGTACCTCTGAGAAGTATATGCCAAACAGGAGGAGTCCTAGGACTGAGCCCTGGGGAACGCCACTTGTAACCGGAGTTGGACCTTGCTCCCGCAACTCTCACCATGTGGGTTCTGTCCGTGAGCCAGTTGGCAACCCATCTTGTGACATAGGGGTTTATGTTCAGGCTGGTGAGCTTGTCTACAATACCGGAATGGGGAATGGTGTTGAAGGCATTTGCGAGGTCTAGGTAGGCTGTGTGTACCACCTTTCCCTTGTCTATAGCCTTGGTAACTGTCTCAAAGAAGTCCACTAGGTTTAGGAGGCATGATCTGCCCTTAAAAAAGCCGAACTGGGTAGGGTCCAGTGTTTGGAGGTTCCCAATGTCTCTGTTAATGAGTTCCAAGATGATGAGCTCCATAGCCTTGCAGACCAAGCTAGTCAGGCTTATAGGGCAATAGTTCCCAGGGTCTGTTGTGGCTCCACCTTTGTGGAGTGGAATAACTGTTGCTGTGTGCCACTCTATGGGTACATAGCCTGTGGAGAGGCTGAGTTTTAACAGTGTGTTTAGGTGAGGGGTTAGTTTGTCTTTGAGCTTGTGTAGAACACAGCCTTGGACACTGTCTGGTCCCACTGATGCTGTGTTTTTGGCTTTGGAAGGGAGTGTTTTAATCTGAGTGTCTGTGATTTCAGGGGCTCTACATTCTTCTGGTATGGTTATGGGCCCTTTTGGGGGTGAGAGGGGGGTGAAGTTTGCACTGAACCTGTCTGTCAGGATGTTGGTGATATCGGTTGGTTCAGTGTATTTTGTGCCATTCTGCACTAACTCCGAGCACATCTGAGCATTGCCACTTAGATTCTTGACATAGCTAAAGAATGCCTTGTGGTTATCTTTGGAGTCCTTGGCAATTTTTCTTTTGAAGCTCGCCTTGGATGATTTTATGAGGGATCGTAGTTTCTTGCTGATACTAATCAGGGATGTCTTTCCTTCTTGGGATTTTCCTCTTTTCTGTACGAGCTTCCACCTTCTATTGTACAGCTTGTTTATGGCAGGAGTCCACCAGACTAGTTTCCTTTTCTTGGAGGAGTGAGTCTTGGTTTTGCTTGGGATAGCACAATCCATGCATTCTTGTAGGTGCCCATAGAATGCATTAGTAAAAGATTTTGCAGCTTGGACAGCTTTATCCTTTAGCATGGGGGCTTTGAAACGTTCCACCTCAGTCTTAAGTAACGTGAAGTTTGCTTTTGAAAAGTTTTTCACTGTGGTTTCCTTGTCCAGGGGTGGGGGCAGGATGTGGATATCCAAACTGATTTGTTTATGGTCAGATCTAACCAGTGAGGGATTGACCTCCGGTGTGGAACACCGGTCGCCCATGTTGGTGATGACCAGGTCCAATATGTTGTCACCTCTGGTGGGAGTTTTGACCAGTTGGTCCAGGGTGTTTGAGTTTATAAATTCTAGGAAATGTTGGGCGAGGGAGTTAGTACTTGAGTAGTTCTCCCAGTTAATGTTTGGGTAATTGAAATCACCCAATATTAGGGTGTTTGGTAGGACCTTTATGTTTCCCAGTGTTTCCAGAAATGTGGAATGGGGATCCTGGGACATGGTGTGTGATCTATAGCAAGCTACAATTTGAACTGCAGTTTTGCCCATTGTTAGTTGCATGTGGATGATCTCTGAAACATCATGCTGTGCCACTAACCTGGAGGTGTGGGCATCCTTGATGAATATGAATAGAACCCCACCTTTTGTATTTCGGTCTGGGTTCTGTGGCCGAAATGTATGGTATGAGTTGTAGCCTGGTAGTGCTGGGGTACTCTCTGGAGCCTTAAACCAGGTTTCTGTTACTGCACATGTATCAATTTTCTCCATACTGAGGAGTGCCTCGAGTGTGTGCATTTTGAGGCTTAGACTTCTGGCATCGAGTAGCATTACCCTCAGTGTTTTGTTACTTGTGCTATTTATGGCGGTGGGTTTGTCTTTTGAGTCTTGCCTAAAAAAGGTACTATGGGGGTGGCAAGAGCCTTGGCCAGTATTCAAAAGCCTAAGGGTGACAGGTGCAAGCTGTTTGTAGTGAAGCAGCATGGCTTGTCGAGCATGTCATCCCCTTTGAATGACACCAGAAACTTAGCCAATTGTTGAAATTGATAATTTTTTTCTTTATACCGTGATATCATTCTTGGTGAGGGCAGGATGCTACTCAGGGTCAGGGTCATACTGGCCATGGCTACGTGATCAGATAGCTCTTCCATGTCTCTCTTCATGTAGTCCAGGAAGGTATAGCTGAGGTCATTCACACCAACATGGACAATGAGTCGTATTTGTACTTGTTCTGGAGTGACCTGAGTGCTTGTGTTATGTGACGGATCCTGGCACCCGACAGGCAGCTAACAGTAACCTTTTCCTTATTAATCCTAGTGAGTGGGACGTCAGTGTGCCTGACTATAGAGTCACCTGTTACTAGTATGTTGGGTATGTTATTTTGCCTTAAAGGCTGTGATTGCATGGCACGCTGGTTTTGTGAAGTATGTGTTTCATGGTTTGTGTTGGGGGGTGGAGGTTGCTTGGATGTCCACTTTGGAGGTCTCTTTTGCTTTTGCAGATTTTTATTTAGAGCCTCCGAGTATGTTTTCATGTATTTATGTGTGTTTTTTGCCAATGCTAGTTTAATGGGTCTATGTGAGACTGGTGGTGTGATGCAAGTATTTCCCTTCTCCTCTTGACTGTCTGATCCAATCTTGGGTTGAGAGAGCTTAGCCTCCAGTTTGGCTGTATAATTGTATCTCTCGCACGTATTAGTGTTTGGTGGTAGGAGGAGAGGGTTGTCTGTGTATATGAGGCAGTTGTAACATTGCCTCAATATGCCCAGATTCACCAGTTGGACTGGAGAGTACACCTGAAACTGCCCTTTGGACATGCCTGGATAGGTACAGTGAACTGTTTTACTGAATGGCTGGTAAGGTCGAATAGAGAGCCTTGTCCTTCTGTACCAGTATAGGGGGGGTCTAGTGCAAGGGTTTATAAGTGCTTGCTATGAGTTTTGAGCAAGTGCCAGGCTGCAAAATGAATGGCTTGAATGCTTAAGTTGAAAGTTTGTCTAGTTCCAAGGGAAAATTTGAAGAGGAGACTTTGTGGAGCCTGGAATAGTTATACCCTAGTTAATTGGCGCTGCCTGGCATGCAAAACTGGCCAAATGCGGTTTTTATAGCAGAGAAATGAAAGAGATAGAAATTAGCCCAAAATGGCCAATAAACTACTAATGTCTGGGCTGAAACCACTCCACCAGGGACAGATAGGGTGCTCAAAGTTCCCCTCTCTCACAGGTGACCAGAGAAACTTCCTTCTATTCAAGTAAGGTATGGGCAAACACAGAAATTTGTAACACAGCCTTGAATTCAGCACTAACCTGAACACTGGACTATACTAGCTTAGAAAGATGGGATACAAGTATTTTTTTTTCAGAAAATAAAGCAGATACAATCAAAAAAACACTTTAAATGCACAGAAAAGGATATTTATTGTTGTATATCTCAGATCAGAGTTGTAGTCAATGTCCCTAGTAATAAAGTAGGAAGAAACACACATACAGTAAAAGCAGATGAATAAAGTGCAATTTTTTTCTTTTTATATAAATAAAACAATAGAAAACAAACAGACTGATTTAAACAATTTACCCAATTAACCAGAAAAAAGCTCAAAACTGAGCCCTGTTCCAGCAGTCTTCAATCAGATAAGTTCTAACTGCACACTCCCGCTACTAGGGTGCAGGGGAACCTTCTCCAAAAAAGATGGCCTGGATCAGTGCTCAAGTTATACAAACAAAGCTAGATTCAGCAGGCCTGAATCAGGTCTATGCTACAGCAACAAGGCGCACCAATTTCAGAAAGAAACAGTTCAAATAAGCAGGCACAATAAGACTGTGACCAGAAATTCCCAGCTCAGAAGGGCAGAATCCAGCCTCTCCTCCCACAAGAGTGCAGACCACAAAACTTCTTAATGTAGAATAACTGGCCTGAAGCCCAAGTACTTAAACCAGAACTAATACACTTTTAGAATAGCAGACACTGAACCTTCAGTCAGCAATTCCCAGCTTAGAAGGATGTAAGCTACCTGTCCTGTCACAACAGTGCAGACCACAAACCTTCTTAATGTAAAACAACCGGTATGAAGCCCAAGTGCTTAAACCAAAAGACTTAGAATAACAGTTAAAATTTAATCAGGCTACTACCAAGCAGTAATAAAAGCATCAGAATAAATTCAATTGAGTACTTTTAAGAAGAGGCAAAAAAAAATAAAGTAGGAGGAAACACAAATACAGTAAAAGCAGATGAATAAAGTGCAATTTTTTTTTTGTTAGTAAAGTGCAAGGAGAGAGGAAGGAAGAACCTAAGTGGGTTGGTCTTCGCAAATCTTCTCTCTGTATTAAGTAGAGTGAACACTAGACTCAGAAAATGATCTCACTGTACTCGGTTAAGTGAGCAAATGAGATGGACTCAGGAGGAGTGTTCAAATACAGACCTACAGGAGGGGCGGGCAATTCCAGAGCCACGAACACTAACACTGAAACAAGAACAGGGAAGGTGGGTGGGGAACTAACTGCAGAGAGACACACAGTACACATTATTCAATGAAACACACAATTAGGTAACAGAAAAAAAGAAATATGGTACTTTTAATACTGCAAGTTTATACTTAACTTTAGCTTCTAATGCAGGTGATTGTAGCCAACGAAGTCTCTCAGAAGTTGAGCATATCTTCTGAGATGAACCTGAAAATAGGCTTATTGTGTGAATTTAATTCCCTGGTTAACAAAAATAAAAATTGAATATTTAAAAATAAATAAACAAGTCAGTAAATAAATGAATAAGTCAATAAGTAAATCAGTTAATAATTTATTCTGGATATCTTCTGGTATGTATTTTTGTACTACATACAACATATTACAAACTGGGACCAGATTTCAAAACACTGGGTTTAGCAATTTAGAGGCATTTTACTGACAGGGAATACTGCACTAAACAGTCCCAGCACACTCCATGTATTCAAGAAGTAGAAGGGTGAAATGTCTGACTCGCAGCAGAGTCTGTGTACTATGGACTCTGCCTGAAATGGTACCTCTTTGAACCTGCAGCCTACTGTCTTTCCATAATGTTTAAAGTTATGGAATCACATTAAGCATACAAGGGACATTCTGACAGTATCCAATGGAAAGAGACTTGGAGTAGCAGTTTAGATATGGCACTTGTGCACCCAGTGCTCCAAACTAATTTTAATAAGATCGCAGAACAGGGCTGTATATGACAATGATGCAGAAAAGGTGTGTGTAGCAAGGTGATAGGAAGGGAGATACAGTATATATACGTATATATATATATATATATATATATATATGTGTGTGTGTGTGTGTGTGTGTACCTTGTGCAGGATGTTCTGGTGGCTGGAAAATACCTATAAGATGTCACACAATAATATCAATAATGTGGGCCATGTAGTAACCAATGTGATCTGTAATCTGAACAAAACCAGATATATACACATATGACAGTGATAGCAGAAATGTGGATAATGCAGACATAAATGATGACAGCTATTACACAGAAAACTGATCACAAGGTGAAGACCACATATGAGCCCTTCAAGACACATGACAAACAACAGAAACACAGCTGCAGTTTGGTTTGAAAGCTGTGCAAATATAATGTACAAGACATAGGTGGGAGGTAGAGATATGTGACGTATGTGTATTACTGCACTGGGTGCACAAGCGTTATATCTTCTTTAATGTATTTTATGCAAATGGCTGGTTATTATAACTGTCAGATTACAAAATGGAACACTAATAACAGATTTGTATATCAGACGGTGTGTGTGTGTGTGTGTGTGTGTGTGTGTGTGTGTGTGTGTGTGTGTGTGTGTGTGGGGGGTAATCTAGGGACAATTAAGAGCAGTGGAAGGGCACACAACCCCAAGGAAGAATGCAGTCTCTATACAGAGCAAGAAAATACACCACTAAGCAATGTAACTGGAAACAAAATCAAAATATATTAAAGTTAAAGGCTACTTCTTAGACAAGACTGTATCCCTACAGAGGAGTACAATGATTAATGTTTCAAGATTTCAGACTCTGCTTACTTAACACTAGCAAATCTATTATTTCTGTGGAAAAATCTTGGTAAGGATATTTAAAACAGGACATGACTTCCTGTAGAGGCAAGCTTCACCACTTTACATTCACCCCAAAGTTTGGGGCTACAATTCTTGCAGTTCTTTCAGAACTGGTTTGGCCTTGGGACTGCCCATGACACCCTGCAAGCTTATGTTTATACAATAACTGAGGAGGCTCTCAGTCCAGTTTTCAGAATTGCCTGTTAGAAGTATAGTTGTAAGTTCGGGGTACCATCTTACCTGAGTTTAAACTATTTTGGAATCTGGTCTTGTATTTATGTTATAAATGACAGCCATGAGTCATAATCTGTCTCGTTTGTCCACTGCAGTATATAGCTTCCCCTACTTACCTGTCACTTTGGAGGCTATCAGTTTATGTTCTCATTTATGTGCAAACTAAAATGGTAGTTGGTGATTCACTTCTTTTGAGCATGTGGACTAGTTTACAGCATATACTAGATGCTTCTGCCGCTGCCTGTGCCTCATACCACACCACATTTAGTTATGCTCTATGTGCTCTTAGTGGGGACATTTACAGCTATGTGCTGCACTCATCAGAGGCACCACTCCAAACTTTATGAGTGCCACCCCATATCTGCTAGTCTGTGTTTGGCTGTCTCTTGTCCTACCTGGTCCATTTCCAGGTGGAACACAATACTCCAAACTTAATTTTCCTAGTGATTTTTATAAAGACTGAACCATCTCCTACTATAAGCTAAGTGATTCCTTTCATTACACTTTGAAGTATACCAGAGCTCTGACCATTAATTCACTGAAATTATCTGGAGAAAGTCGTCACTAGTGCATGATTGTCCACACTATACCTTCCCTAAATGAATACTGCTAGGGTTCTTTGGCCTCAAACAGTCTGTGGTGAAAAAAAGCTCATAGTTTCTTTGGCCTCAAACAGTCTGTGGTGAAAAAAACAGCTTGTTGTTATTGTAACTGTTGTCATACATCCTGTTAGTTGAAATCAGTTATGTGATTTCAATCCCACTTCCTTTTAAGATATGAATAGAGTTAACCTACTGCAGTGGGGTAACATTTGTTTTTTATTTGCCATTCAGTTCTCACGCCAGTTCTGTTAGACTTTTGTACAGTTCTGTATGATCTATCCAGTTACCATATTGCGCAAATAAAAGAAACATGGATGCTGCATACGATTGTACTGTGTGAGCACTCAGGAGCTCTGCAGTAAGAACATTTCTATCCAAAGATGCAGCTCGAGGCCTGCATAAGAATGCATTATTATTTTCACCTGTGGTATGCAAAAAAAAAAAGAACAGATAAATCAAGAAATAATTTCAGTGATTATTTTCCCATAAAATGTGTAATCAAGAAATAAATATTGACAAATTTAAAATGGCACTACAAAGGTTGTCACTATTCATTTATCTGAAATGCAAGAATTATTTTTTCTTTTATTTCATTCAGATTTCATAAGCTCTTATGACAGCTGGTATTACACATGATATAGGATATGTTTATTCATTTCAGTTACCTATCTGCTCCTTAGGAGAATCCAGTTTTCTGTCAAAGACTGGTGAGTGATGCTCTAATAACATGTCATGCAACAATAACTGCTCTGATGTCAAACCGCCACCAATAAATGAGCAGCAGTTAAATAAATAATAGGTGCAAAACAGGGCTGTTGCATCAATGTGATAAAAGTTTGCATTGCAGCTGTACCATACTTGACATTTAAGACTGTGAAAGTAACAAGAGAAAGAAAAAGAAAAGTTAAATAAATGTAAAAAAAAAATTTTCAGTGTAAGAACGGACAATAAAATAAACTATTTAGAAGCAGGGCTAATGCAATTTATACACACCCACTACTGCTATTATAAGGCATCTTAACAGAAAAAAATGTAGTTGGTATCTTGTCTTTACCATGTTCCTGAATTCTCTTAATTTTATCACTGTCTGGAAAAAAACAGAAACATACTTATGCACCAACTTTCTGAACTCCTTCTTAACAAAACATTTACTTTACCATCTTCTGAGTCAGTGGTCAGTCACTTCCCAATTTTTTTCTTTCCTTCTTTTTTTTTTTTTTTTTTTGATGCAAGGTATTTCTGTATTTTAACATTCTCTAAATGAAGTTTGGCAACAAACTAAGTTGTCCAGGACATGCTCTCCTTGGTATCTCTCATGTTTTGGGGCCATGAGAGGCTTTTCACGGGTCTTTCAGAAAGAGACAGCAAGAGGTTCGGTGTATATATATATAGATAGTTTGGTCACTTTCTTTGATGCCTTTCTCTTCACAGCCATGGCATATTAGGTGGTTTATAGTACCCGCAGTAATACTGCTCCCTTATTTCTTGCATTACGTTAATGTCTACACTCACATCTGAATATAAATAAAAGATAATACAGTTACGCTTTATATGGTGCAGTCAGTTAGTGGAGGTGAGTATTACATTGCAATAAAGTAAACACAATCTGAAGTGATTTATTAAAGATATGACTAAGAATACTGCTTGATCTCAAAGATCAAGAAGAAACTTATCAACTAAGTGTTTTGCACACAGCAAGACCCCTGCAGTGCACCCCATGTACAATCACAACCCAAAAAAAAAAGAAGAAACTCGCTGGGGATTGTGCGACAGGGTTCCTGCTGTTCAGCTTAGTGGCCAGGGCATGCTCTCTTTGTATTGCACAGGTTTTGAAGTATTGTTCCCTGCGGGGCTGAAGCTGGTTTCTCACAGCTGCGGCCACGAGAGGCTTTTCGCGGGTCTTTGGGCAAGGGACAGCACCAGTTGTCATAATTTTTCTCACAGCTGGGGCTGCAAGAGGCTTTTTATGGGTCTGTGAGCAAGGGACAGCACCGGTCGTCACCATGCCTGCGTGGGGCTCCTTTCAATCAATTAAGCTGATAAGGATAATGGCTCTTGTACAAACGGCCAGTGTCCCCCCCATATCATGCACAGCAATATCAGGGTTATGTAATATGGAGTCACAACAGAAGTAAAATGTTGAGTTGGTTGTTAGAATGAGATATGGCTAGGATATTGTTATGTCGTTACTACTGAACAAAATGTTTCTTCGGTCGCAAACAGAAGTCATAACAATTATGCACAGACAATGGACATATCTATTTACTTTACACTTGATTACCGAGGTGGTATACTGATCACCACACACCATTTCATGAACTGCCCCATTAAATGCACAGGCAAAATAAAAGAAACCAGGACCATGAGTGGTCATTAAAAAGAACATGAGAAATTAATAAACAAGATAGAAAAGAGTCCATTATTAAAATAAAACAACCTCTCTCCTACAGGTATTATTGATAAATCTCTGCCGATAATTTACATTTTAAGCCTCTGTTTCATACAAGGCATTTATATCCTACAAAATAAATCCATAAATGAATAATCTTATCCTTCCCACCCCTTTTCATTCTGTGTTTATTTTGTAGGTGATATTGAGTATCAGTGCCATCCTGGGTTTGCAGTGTTGCTCAGAGGGGTGGTGTTCAAATAATGACTAGGTACAGCCAGTTTGAGTCAGAGTTCCAAATGTTTGTCACATAGGCAAGTATCCTTTGAAGTAATTGCTGATAAAGCTAACCACATACCTGCTGCACAGTGTGCAAACATCTTACCATACAGTCATCCATTGTCCATTGGGAAGCCCCATATGGTTTTTGTGGGCTATGAGTTAGTGTGACGGTTGTTGCCACGCATGCTCGGTGGCTGTGACAAATAGAAGATTGGGGCTGTCAAGTCTTTCAGACTGACGCTGAGCCCAGAGAGATTTAGGAAGGGTTGATAGTGCCCCTCTGATTACCACAGTCACCTAAAGTGTTTTCACAGTATAAATGATTAAGGCAATGTGCACTTGCCAGAGTTCGTCTCCTCAGCAGCAAATTAAGTTTTAATAGAATCAGGATATTTTTGTTGGGACAAAAAGGATGGGTTGGCACAAAAAGGATGTGAACACTGGTTGCATGACTTTTCAGCTGTATTAAAGTTAAATTTTCTGCACTACAGGAATTCAGTTTAGTGCTAAGCATGTTATGTTATCAATGCTATATGTTTCAGAGAGGCATGATTGATAAGTTTAGTGCTTGGGGTAGGGTTGGGGCTAGTTAGAGGTTTGGGGTGAACTGGTAATTGTTTGGAGGAGTTGTGTATCGAGTAGTAGTACCATGGGGACTGCAGCCTGGCTGTGAGACAGGTTGCATGGTTACAGAAGCAGTTTGAATTTGAAGGGGCTACAAATGAGTGTCATCAGATTGCCAGGTTGAAACACTTTCTGCTTTGCTTTGAACACAATCTGCTGTTTTGTTAGGAAGTAAATAGATGTAGGCCCCTGGGGCCATTGGTCTAGTGACCTCCTGTGATGCTATAATCTTATGATCCTATGTTATCTACTCTCTATACTGCATTAGATCAAGTCAGAAATGTCAAGATTCACCAATAGCTTCAAAAGATAACTTTTATTAGTAACAGCAACCAAATGACTACAGCACAGAATTCACAATATATTATGAGCAAGGTTGAGTCTTAAGTGGGCTATTTTATACAAGACACATATACAACTTCACCCCCTAGGTCCCTTCATGTATGGGGTTTACTTTTAACATACTCGACTGGTAGTTAAACTTATCTTGGGTATTGGATAGGGTCATGGGATGCATAGCTTTAGTTAGGGCTGATTTGTCATGGATGGGAGGGACGGTGGTACATTTCTTCCCGGGTTGGCAGGATAGGTTGTCCTTGAAGACGCCTTGGAATGTGTGTTATGTATTTTGGATGTTTTACATGTCTTTTCCTTTCTTGCAGATGGGGTCTTGGAATGCTGCGGCTATAATTTGGAATAGGTGGATATAAGGTGGAGCCTGCTCATTACTATTAGAGTTTAATTTTGTCCTTTTCTTTGTAGATGGTGGTGTGCAGAGTACTAGTTGTGGCGATATAGTGAATTTGCAGGTGATGGAAGCGGTAGTGAGTGAGAAGGTTACACAAGGGCAACACAAGTGGGCAACAGTTACTGATGGAAGTAAGTGGATTTCAAAGTTGTTGAGTTTTGGTAGAGGATTTTACTCTGCTAGTCATAGAAGGACAGGCATTTGAGTTATGATATCAGGGTTAATGGGTTGTACAATTTGATCTATTAACTGTTAGTATGTTAGATTAATGTTGAAAGTTGTCCATGCTTTTGGGCATTTGCATTCAATAGTAAGGGAGCATGGCCATTGGCCATAGGTAAGGGTTTGATGGGGTGGCAAGGGTCCTGGTCAGTGCCTCCATGTTAAGTAATCATGGTATGTGTGCACATAGAATTTATCATTGTTTCTTTCTTTGCAGATTGCTGGAGTGCAGAAGGCATCATGCACTGGCCTGGAAAGGGGATTTGAAATGTGATGTTTTGATAGGATGGACATTCTTGTCACTTGAATGGGGCACAAAGAGGGTTTGAGTAATCATCTTAGTGAGGCATGTTTGAGCTCTGTGTTTAATTAGTGGGAGCTGATTATTGCATTGGTAGAGGGGGCTTGGAACCTTGGGGAGTCATATTCGCTCATCCAGTTGTTTGAACCGTAGGTGGAGGAAGGGCCAAGGAGGGTTTGACATGATGCTGGAGTTTGTTCATAATGGGTGGCATTTTGGGATGACAGGTTTGTCTCTTGAGTAGGTAGTGTTGATGTTACATACCAGGTTAAGGTTTTACAGGATAGCACAAGGATCATTTCACTTGGGGTTTGGGTGAATTTTGTAGATAGGGTTTTAGGAAACATGGTAGGTAGGTGGCTGTGTTGGGCTAGTTTAGAAACTGGGTGCATTGTTACAGGGGAGTTAGAAGGTTTAAGGAAGCCTGGTTGAAGGCTAAGGCAGCTGTAGGATACTAGTCGTACAGGTAACATAAGGAAAGAGAGCTTTTGAGGGGAAAGGCTAGGGACAAACGGGTTATGAATGGTTTGGTAATGAGTGAATTGGAGGTGTTTATGGCTTGGTACGTAGAGTATTTCATTGTTGAACATAGGTGAGTTTTCGGAACTAGGTCAAGGGGTGCTGTATTTCTGCCATCTAAAGTTAGGACATTAAAGTTTTGGAGATAGACTATTCTCTATGGTAATGGAGTTGTTGCACATATAGAACTGGGTAGTGAGTGGGCTAAGGTGATATGCTATGGTTAACAGGTTCTTGGGTTTGAGACTTGCTATTAGTTTGACTGGGTGCCGTCTTGAGTTCAATGGGTTACAGTTTGTGGTTTTGTCGTGGTTATAGGTTGTCAATACATTCAGGTTGAGCCATGATTTCAGCTTAGAAGGGAGCGGGCTAAAAAGGTATGTGTTCTCTTGGTGTGGATGTTCCAGTGTTATAATGGGGCACTGTAATCCTGCTTTATTTAGTTTCATTTAGGTGTGTTTCAGTGATGGCATGGCAAAGGGGTTTATGATGGGATTCTAAGGTACTTTACAGATGATGGGTACACCAAATGATGTTTGGCTTGACCCTTCCCTTTATGGGATTAGATTGAACAATTTGGATAGAAGGGAGGGGGAACAGCCTGGTCAGGTTGGTTGGTGGAGAAGAGGGATAGGCTTGCCCCTCTTCTGTTCCCCCTCTGATGTCTGGATGTTCATTTCAAGGATCTGGGGAAAGGAAATGAGTAGTTGGAGGAAGGTTGCTGAATAGATAAGCAAGCTCAGGTAAGGATGGTGCTTATATGGTGGAAGGTAATTCAATGGATGGTGTATGAAGTGAGTTGGGATGCTGCTTCAGAAGTAAAATAAGCGAGCAGAGGTATGGACCCTGCTTGTTGGGCAGGGTGAGTAGGTAAGCTGCCCTGATTAACATTACAATGATGGTGTATGAAGTGAGATGGGACGTTGCTTCATAAGTAAAGTGAGTAGAGGTATGGACGCTGCTTACTGGGGCAGGGGAAGTATGTACGCTGCCCTGATTAACATTACAAGGATGTTATGCTGTATTTACTATCAATTATATCATGAATAGTTGTTATTAATAAAGTTGGTGATCAAAGCTATGTTATGGAAATCTAATAAAGGTCGTCAAATGTAATTTGGTGTGATGTGTGTTATTTAAGGGGACCGGGACAATGTACTTTATATACAAAAGATGTGCTTATATAAAGACAAAAACATGTTGTGCATTACTTGAAGTGCTGCACTCAGCTGAAACCACTGTATATGCACAGATAATTCTGTCAGTCCAGTCAAACTTGTCTGTGGCTTGCTAGAAAGTAAATCTTATCCAGCATTTAATTGCACTTTAATAACACACTTTCTATTTTTCATTAAAATCTTCATACCGCCACCACCTATGTACTCTATATGCAGTTTCTCCCAGTAGAATAATTTCCAGATGTTGGAAGGTCAACAGAGGATGGCAGACCCTTGAACTTATGACCGATATTTGGATTATTGGTCATAACACATTCTGATTTCATTCTCTGAATTGGTTTCAGAAGTTTGAAGCACATCTAAAGACAAGTGTACCAGTAGTGTGCATTCTGCTATGGGTGTGGCCTTACTGCTGCTTGTAAAATGAAGAATTACATAGATGTTAATCCACAGTATATGTAGTTTACTTATTCACTAAATATATTTATTCTTTCATTTTTCTTCATCACACTGCTGCTGACTTCAAGCCCTAATGTTTGTACCCTCATTTCTCACACCTTGGCAGGTTACCCTGTGTGACCTGTACATGAAGGGTCTGTCAGCTTGCAGAGCACATGTGCATGAAGGGCCTCCCCCTTACCTTTGTTCTGTGTTTATGGGGCTGCACCTGGCAGTACTACAGAGTTGGGTGGGTCAAGCAAAGCTGTCATACTGCAGTAGGTGAGAGATTTTTGTTGGCAACCCCTTTGCTAATGCATCCACCGCATCAGTGCTGTGTGGGGCATAATGGTGTAATCCAAGGGCATACAACCCAGCCACAGTGACACACTTCCTCAATCTGTAAACTGCTCCAGCATTGCAATTCTTTTCCCTAAACCCTGGCCTCTACCAGATCTCTGTGAAAGGATCCACCCAAAATATCTTTTACCACTGGGATAAGCAGCATGAAGTCCTGAAACATTAAAATATGACCAAAGTACAGGTGAAGACAAGGTTACCTGACAAGCAAAGCACCCTCAATACGAAAATGTCTGAATATAGTCCAATAGTGAAGAGTGCACCAGGCTGCAAATAAATCTCACCAAATCTTCCACAGACTGTCCTTTATTAAGACAAACAGATATAAAAATAGACAGGTAAGCGCTTTCGCGTTGGTATAACGCTTCTTCAGACCTTAAAAAATATAAAGAATGCATCTCTTTATATACCATAGTGCATTGCACCTTAATTAAAAACCACTGAGGTGTAATTAATGTAGTTAATGACGCTTATAAATTCAAACAAGTCTGAATATGTGTCTTACTAAATTATACAAAGCTTATAAAAACACATATAATAAGCTTATAAAAACACATATAATAAAAACACATAATTTTAACACATAAGTTAAGAACACATAAAAAACATATATTAAAAACATATAGATAGCTGCCTATTGAATTCATAGTGTATATGTACAGGACTCAATGGTTCAAGGGTCTACTAGCCAGAAAGGGTTTGAGGGATATTTTATCGTTAAGCCCATAAAGATGGGCTTGTAGCCTAAGAATCCATTTGTTCTCTATCTCTTCTGTGTGGCTCTTAATATTCCCTAGCCTATTAGTTCTTATTAATGTCTCAAGGACCATAAATTTAAAACAGTGTAATGATCCTTTGTCTAGGGCATGTCGTGCTAGGGCATTTGTTGTATTCTGTTTATCAATTGCATAAATGTGTTCTCTTATCCGCTCACGTAATGTCCTGTTGGTTTTACCAACATAGAAAAGGTTACATTGTTGGCATTGAGCGAGATATATAACATCTCTAGTTTTACAACATGCATATCCCTTGAACAGATATTCACGTCCTGTGTGTGGATGTGTAAATTTATCTGTTGCAGCTATATATTTGCATTGCTTACAAGTTGAACATGCAAAAGTTCCTGTCTTATGTGATAAAGTATTGACCTTGTTGATATTTTCATAACATAGTCTCCTATCTAGGGACTTCATATTTTTATAAGATATTGTTGGTCTAGTATCAACTAGATCTTTTATTTTCTCATCCATCAAAAGTAATTTCCAATTGTCGCCTATAACCTGCCTAATTTGATTGTTAATATTAGTATATGGAATAATCAGTCTGTTAACTGCTGGAGGATTGATTTTTATATTCAAACCATCATTGTCATCTTCTCTCCTTAAAAACGGAGTGCCCTTACCTGCTCTATGGATGTCTCCATGAATTAGTGCTTCATGTACTTCTGTCTCCTTATACCCCCTTTCTAAAAAGTACAGGTGAAGACTAAATATTGAGCATTGCTCTTCTCCTATAAACTTGGTTTTGCATGGGTCAAGCCCTCTGAACCCAAAGTTATATATACCAACTCTGAAATATCCATACCTTGTAGAAAAGGAAATATTCCAAGAAATGGTAATCTCAGACTTAATATAAGTAAGTGCAGATTTTCAGTCAATCAGTTTACACATTCCTGGTCTCAGACATTTCAAGTGGTTACCCAACACCCATCCTCCCCCACCATGCCATGAAACTTCTCAAACTGCTTATGAACTTGAGTCACTTGGGCCATAGACAGGCCTTTATCCATTCTATGCTCTTGACTAAGTTATTCATTTTTTTTTAATGGTTGTCATGGTGGGCATCATGATAGCAGCAAGCTTGGCAGTGTTAAACAGATTTTCCTAGCTCCAGAAACAATTTCCAAGTAATCTTTTGGGATCCTTAAATGTTCCGAGGCAGCAGATAGATATAATAATGTCAGTGTTAGTGGGTTATGCCTGATATATTTATGGTAGTGAGATATGTCTGGTATACTTATGGTAGTGGGTTATGCCTGGTATACGTATAATAACCCCAATATTAGTGGGTTGTGCCTGGTATACATATAATAGCTCCAATATTAGTGGGTTATGTCTGGTATACATATAATAACTCCAATATTAGTGGGTTATGCCTGGTATACATATAATAACTCCAATATTAGTGGGTTATGCCTGGTATACATATAATAATTCCAATATTAGTGGGTTATGCCCTGGTATACATGCAATAACTTCAATATTAGTGGGTTATGCCTGGCTTACATATAATAACTCCAATATTAGTGGGTTATGCCTAGTATACATATAATAACTTATATATTCGTGGGTTATGCCTGGTATACTGTACATATAATAACTCCAATATTAGTGGGTTATGCCTAGTATACATATAATAAATCCAATATTAGTGGGTCATGCCTGGTATACATATAATAATGTGAATATTAGTGGGTTATGCCTGGTATACAGATAATAATTCCAATGTTAGTGGGTTATGCCTGGTATACATATAATAACTCCAGTATTAGTAGGTTATGCCTGGTATACATATAATAGCTCCAATATTAGTGGGCTATGTCTGGTATACATATAATAATTCCAATATTAGTGGGTTATGCCTGGTATACATATAATAACTACAATATTAGTGGGTTATGCCTGGTATACATATAATAGCTCCAATATTAGTGGGTTAGGTCTAGTATACATATAATAACTCCAATATTAGTGGGTTATGCCTGGTATACTGTACATATAATAACTCCAATATTCGTGGGTTATGCCTGGTATACATATAATAATTCCAATATTAGTGGATTATGCCTGGTATACATATAATAACGTGAATAATTAATGGGTTATGCCTGGTATACAGATAATAACTCCAATGTTAGTGGGTTATGCCTGGTATACATATGATAACTCCAGTATTAGTGGGTTATGCCTGGTATACATATAATAACTCCAATATTAGTGGGTTATGCCTGGTATACTTCCTGTGGGAGATGTTCAGGATGCATCCTCACAAGGTGCCCAAATCACTTTGATTGACTCTTGTCAACAGGACAGTGTCTGTAGAGATACTATGGATTGCTAAGCTTTTTATTCTGCCACAGAGGCATAGTCCAGCTACCATACAAAGGAACTTAATTTCATCCACTCATACCCCTGACTTCATCCTTTCATGCCATGTATAATAAAGTATGAATAGACTGACAGAATTTCATCCTAGGACTCAGTTCTCACTTCACCACTACAAACCAGTACAATGCTTGCAATATTCGTACTACTGCTACACCCATTTGCTGTTAATTCTTGTGATCCTCTCTAATGTCACTCATATACAACCTGAACAATGCCTAAACTCCTCTGTCTAAAGTATATGCTCCCTCCTCAACTGCACACAGTAATTTATTCTTTTTTTTTGTAAAAAACATGATACCTGATTCAAGGATGTTGATTTTCATCCCACTTGGAACCCCATATTATTGTGGCACTTCCTGCTCAGCATTTTGGGGCACATAGTCTTATGCCTTCATCAAGTCCACAAAATAAATGTTAGCAGTGCAGGCAAACTCCATTGAGCCCTAAGCAAAAGGCAGAGCCACTGTTCCTTGGTCAGGAAAGTTTTTGCAGTGCATATCTTGAATCAAAGACTGAACTATTGGATAACATTCGGTACACTGCCATATGCCCAGGTTGAGGATTGTAGTATGTCTATAACTAAAACACACCCTTCTGTGCCTGTTCAAGGGCACTGACAGAACGGGAGCAGGGAAGTGCGTATAAGCGCAATAAAATGCTGCATGTTCGGCACTAGAAGGCTGATGAAGAGAAGCTAAACGGCATTAGTATATGCACTTTGGAAGAAAAAACAAATGACTACGTTAAGAAACATGCTAAGTACAACAGAAGAATTAACAAAGTCTAGCAGGACAACTCTTTTAGAACAGGAATCATTCAAGAATAAAGATTCAAAAATAAAAGACCAAAGGAAGAAGTTCAGAAATGATTTAGGAAGCATTTTTTTTTTCTCAGGCAGAATTGAAACTGCATAGAAAAGCCTTCCTGTAGAAATCAGAATCAGACATAGGAGAGAGTTTAAGAACACCTTAACCAGACAAGACGTAGTTGTGGTTGTATGCAAGAAGAAGTAAGATACTGCTAGGAACTGCTACTTCTCCAATAGGTAGGAAAATGGGGGGACATGATGAACCAAAGGAATGTGTGATTTTCTTTTTGTGCACCTTATCAAGTCTCATACCAGGGTTTTATGTATTCTCATAACATAACCATTCACCAGGTGGGTCCTCTCTCTCCAGGGAGGAAAACATGTATAACTTACAGACTATGCACTGCCGTATGTTTGGAGAAGAGTAGATGTATGTAATATGTCCATCATATTAGTAGTTGACTGGTATTTTTACTTCTATGTTATGCATTAACCCCTGTATGTTGTATAAGACTGAGAGGTGGACTTGCACAAGGGCATTGTAAGGGAGTCAGCTTGCATTCACAGCCTCCTAAATTGAGCAGTATGCATTATTTACCTGATGTTATGTGCACCACTCTCCTCCAGCCTCCACTGGGACTGGAGATCGTGTGTATACCAACATACTTCCAGGTCCTTTCCCTAAGTTAGGAAAACAGGCATACGTGTCCTCAATCTTCTCCTTTAGTTCCTACACCACCTCTTCCTTTTACATCTTAATTAATTGTCATGTTAATTGGAGGGATGTCGCAGTCAGCTGTGGATGGTACCCCTGCATTGCTGCTGACAGCAACCTAGTGGTCCGTCACAGTAACGATTCTTAAAACCAGTACCTCTTTCTCTCACAAGCATTGCACTGTACAGCAGAGGTTCTTAGAATACAAAATGGTGTTTGCTGCTGTTTACTCCCCTTCTTAATGGCTAGTGGTGCATCCTGCTGGTAACAATGCCAGTCTCCTTTCCACCCAATGAGTTCATCACCTCTCCCTCTGTCAGGTTTGCTGTCCTCTCACACCTGTCATAGCACAGGTCCTTTTGTATCTGTGATCTGTGGCACTCTCCCCAAGTCTATGATCAGATGGCCTTAGACATGATCAGAAACTGCCATGCTTGATAATGCAAAGATAATGTACTTGATTTATCGGAAATATTTTTGAATCACCTAATCTGTCTTCAGTGATACTGAACTGTAAGGTGCTGTGATTTTTGATTGGGTTCATATCAACAATATTCTGCTAGCTCTCTCTTTCTGTCACTGCATGGGGGAGGGGGGTTATTGGAATATCTTTTAAGGTAGTATTATCTCATGATGGGTAATAGGCTACAATGTACTACCACAAATCTTTTGAAGTTCATCTAGCTTTTGGAAACAATGATTTCAAGTGCTTTCAACAAGCCAGAAAGAAGATAAGGTAAATAAGAAATAAACGTCTAGGCACTTTGCCAATGTCTATGGACAGCATCCAGCTGTGGGAAGAATATTGTAAAATGATGGAATGGCTTTTTGTTGTGTGAGACTAAGAATAGCAATAAAAAAAAAAAACAACAACAACAGTCCTCATCCCTTGTAGTAGCAGCCAGAACCTGGAGCTTTATGCGATATCACCACCGTCCCAATATACTCGTGTGATAAACCTGCATTCAACTGGTAAGCTTATAAAAGAGCATTTAGCCCTAAACCTATTGAGACACTTCAGCAATTTTGATTCTTATCTGAGGAAGCTTGCAGAATCTCTGACTATGAATTAGATGGAAAATCTGGCCTAGGATTTTAATGACAGTGATGTAAGTAAACGTTAAAGAGATGATTAGGTATAGAATAAATTATCACATTCAAAGAAGTCTTCTGTCAGAAAAGAATGCAGCATTTGAAAATACCTTACAGATTACTTTAACAGGGAAGAGGTAAACACAAATTTACAAGAAGTATAAATAAAACTGACTGAAGTGGCATTTGGTATTGTATAAGAATAGAAATGTAATGGGCATGTATGTTCTCAGTAGTAAGAAGGTAACATAGCTAGTGTACACTAACACTGCCTTAGGAAACAGCAGACAGCCTCTGACTGTAAAACCAAGCAGGAAAAAATACCATATTGGTGATAAACTGGACATACTGAGCAAGTAGCAATAGCTTACTGAAAAAGTAAAAGAAAAAAAACATAGTACTTTCTGAAAAAAAGATGAAGAATGTAGCATTTATTGCTCAAACAGTGTTCATTTTGAGGGAGGTAGCGTAAATAACACAGACCAATGATTTTATTTTGCAGTGTTCAAGGTGCAATATAAAGTCCACCTAGGTGCAAATGATAATTAAAAGAAAGCATGTGAGCTTTTATGTTGATGCTATGAGCAGTTTCACGTTAATATGTGATATAAAATTCAGAAAACTAACTAACACAAATTTACAACCAACTGGTATTGTACAGAAACTATGCAGAAGAACCTGTAAAATAATAGGATGTGCAAGTCACATTTAAGGAACAAAATGAAACATTTCTTTTGATAGTAGCTGAAGGTACTGCATCAAGTTTGCTGGGAAGAATCTGGCTAGAAAAATCATATAAACTGGGAAGAAGTAAAGCATATACATTCTGTAACTAACCAGCTGGACAAAATATTTGGTAAACATCAAGGTTTCTTTAAAGAAGAACTGGATATGTTGCAGTAATTCAGTTCAGTGTTCCTCGCACAATGACTAGTATGGCAGAGGACAGAGTATGCTATTCAGATGAAAAAATGTATAACTCATATCATATTCAAAACTGTCCTTACTTGCTTATATTGAAATCCAATGGAACTATTATGTTATGCAAAATTAATGAATTAATTGCTAGCTAAGTAACTTCTTTGGAACAGTTCTCCACCTATTCAGTTCAAATGTTTTAAGATTGATGGAAGTGAAGCAAAGGTTTTCAAAATTAGATGTGAAGTATGATTATCAACAAGTATTTTTTGGATGATTTAATACATACTTGATCATAAATATTCATAAATAGATTGTTGCAACCATTTAGATGTTGAAGTGTTATCTATATGCACTATATTTGAGAGGACTATAAAGAGATTGTTACAAAAAAATGCTCTGCACTGCAGTTTATAAGGGTAATCCTAGACTTGAGGATCACAACACAGGAACCTTTGCTGAACTTGATGGAAGTGTTAAGAAAATGAAGGATGCAGCTTTGTGTCTTAAGAGTAACACATATTTTTGAATATAATACTTGGGATATGTAATAGGCACATGGTTTATATCCTGTAGAGACTAAAAAAAGCTGGGGGTGGGGGTGGGAACTGAATCACCAACATATTACTCCATTGAAAGCATTTTTGTATTTAATTAACTATAGGTCTTGCCAATTTTGACACCCCTTTTAAACCCTTTACATCATTTGCTATGCAGAGATGTACTGTGGATATGGAGAAAGAACAGAAAATAACATATCCAAAACTAAACACTTTGCTACCATCTGCTGATTTGATTGGTATGTTATTCTTTTGGAACAGAAAAGTTGATCCCCTCATGTAATCTTACTTTGTAGTGTAGAGGTTGTACTTTTACAAAGACACCTGATAGTAATGAAAAAAAAAAAACACTTGGTTTAATGTTGTGCATGCTGTTGCATTCTAAGAAAAATATTCATAACTGCTTAAGGAAGAATTAACTAGAATGTTTTTAAATACAAAGATTCCATCCATATTCACTTGGTCAGTTTTAACATATATACAGATGATAAACCACTGTCTGCTTTACTCAAGGAAAATGCCTGTCCCACAAATAGATTTGCCAAGAATACAGTGTTGGACAGTCCTACTAAGCGAATGTGAGTATAAGATGTCTGTAGACCAGGAAATGTGTTGCTAATACTGCTGTACTGAGTATGTTAGCCTTTCCAGAAAATCCTATGTACCTAGACACCACTCAACAAGCATTTTCATTAGATTCCATAGACAGTACATCACAGCATACTGAACAAAGTGAGTGCTGACAAAGATGGAATTTTGCTACAAGTTCACGAGTATTTCTTGAAAGGCTGACTTGGGATAATTAAGCCATGGCTCATGCCATATTGTTGCAGAAGGCAAGCCTTAAGTATTACAGATTTGTCTGTATTTATGGAATCTAGAGTCACAGATCTCTGCTGCATGCTTCTTTACTCCTGAAAGTGTTTCATGAAGCCAATCTTGGAAGCTGCAGAATGAAAGGCTGGGGTGAATCAAATTTGGATTGCCCTATACTTTTAAGTGGTTTGTTGGCCTTAAAACGGGTAGTTATTTAAAGAGCAGTACTCTGAATCTGAACATTGTAAGGCAAAGTAGCAATCAATAGGCTAACATCCTCTGAAGCAGAACAAGTATTTTATGCTTAATAAGTGATACTTTAGGCTATGAGTACATTATCATTCAGATTTGTATTGACTGTGTTGCTATTATTACTGTGTTAACAATAAAGTCATTAAGCTACAGTTGTAACTGCATTATACATATGTTTCTGTAAGCGTATTGTACATATATTTCATAGCTGTGAAAGTGGGATTTATTTCATCTTATTTTCCTGCTTTTTTGGTACATTTTGTTTTTGTGTGGGTGGGTGGGGGGGGGGGTTATCAACCTGTTAGAGAAAGTGAACTAATTGCTGGCCTTACTATTGAGAGCTAATATGGCAAATCTAGTTTGTGGAGTGCCCATGTCATGAAATTTGTGGTGTCTCAGTTTCAGATGCCATTAAAAGTGTGGCATTATGCTCACCTATGTTATTGTGTTTTGCTGTGCAACTTCAGCGTTATTTGCCATCTCTCTCTCTCTGTTTCTCTGTCTGAATCTCTAACTAAATCATATGTGCCAAGGAAAAATGCGATGAAGAAAGTTTCATATCCATTTGTGTATATATAATGTTAGAAGCAGTTGATGATTTTTGTACACTGCTCATCCAGTAAAATGTCACCAATACCTTTTTTGGGTTTATCTACAGACCTTTAATTAATACATTTTTGATATTTGCTGCAACATAGCATCTAGAATTCTTTGCAGTTTAGTTACAGCATCACTGTTTGTTACCTGCATACAAATTACTCCATCATTGTTTAGGATTCTGGCTGGCATGGTTTGTTATCTGTTTTTGTCACGAATTGACTGGACATATAACAATTATTCCAAGTGGCTCACTCAGTCTTACCTTGTCCTTTGTAGGAATGTTTTGGGGGTGATGTTTGAAGATATTATTATGGAAATTAATCTGCTTATTTGCCAGCATTAATCCTTCAATTGAAATCAAACCCATTGAAAACAGAGATCTTTTAGGTTATTCTGCTTTCATCCACTCTCCTTGATTTAGTTTTAGTATTGCATTGTTATAGTAATGACTGTTTTCATAAATGTTGTGTCCCTGTTTAGCAGGAGTTTAGAAACCGATATCAGGGTTGGAGCTTCCACATGCTCTTTGGAACACTAAGCCTGCATTTATGGATGCTTTTACTATCAAGGCCCATTTCGTAACTTATGTGACCAAAAAAAAAAAAAAAAAACTTGTAACCTGAGTTTTTTTTTCCTTTTTCCTTCTGAATACTATATTTTACAGATGTCTTTGCTATGCTGTATAATTCATCTCTCAGGGAGAGTAAGATTGTAGCTCTCAGGTGCAAAAATCTTGTGGTTCCTTTTAGCGTGATTTGCTTAAGGGATTACCATAGGTTAATTTTTGCTCTTTTATTTGTCTTAGAGATCTCATATCTTTATCATATTGTTTCTTAGTTGAGTTTTTACCACTTACATTGTAATGGTGGTTAGAATGGTGAGTGAGTGGATGATTTTAGTTAGACACAAACCCATTAATGATGCTCCACTCTTTTTTCCTCCTCACATGCCTTCTTAGGTTTTCTGCTTGTACAAAAGATAGTGTATCTCAAGAACGAATAACCATAAGCTGCCTTCTGTGGTAACCTCCATTAATGGAGCTGAGTTCACATTTTGGTTCCAGGTGTTGTGGCAAAATCAAGTACAGTTTGTTACTCGTTAGTACTACATGAGATACTGAGGAAACCTGTAGGCCATTATATGCAAATTTTCAAGACATGGTCTCCTTTGGTCCCATATAACCTGCAATATACAAAAGCAAGGTCTACCTGCAACAAACCTAAGATTAGCTCAGACTTGCTAGAGGAACTGAATGGATGAAAATGTTGGTTTCTTATTTGACTTCTGCATTGTGCTTTTCCCAAGTTTTTAGTTATTAATTGGTTCAGATTTGATATGATATGCCAAAATTTGAGTTAGTATCTACTGTGATTCAGGGATACACATGGCCAGGGTCTGCCGAGGACACAGTGGCACATTCAAGTATCTAATGGATGCAGGAACAAACTGTTGGTTCTTCCTCACCTAACATTTACCTGGTTAAGTGAGGACATTGATACAAAAACTCACTGATTTTCACATTGAGTCTGTATTGTGCCATCCAAACTGGTAAGAGTTTGGTGACAACTTCTGAACCAATGAAGAGATGATGGCTCTTATGAAAGAAATCTTTTCTGTAATGAAGGTATATGGATTTGTTGAGATTATTACCATAATTTTAGGATGATATCAAGTATGTGACTTACATCATGCAGCCCAGACCTTCACCTGATCAGACTTACTCTAACTTCTGTGAAGGTCGTGGGTCTGATTATATAATGGATTGTCAGGTCATCACCGGGGACTGGAACCCTTACATCGTTACTTAAAGAAGGCCATTGTGATCTTGCTTCTCAAGAAAACATCTCTAAATCCTGAAGTCCTGGATAATTAGGACCATATCTCAAATCTTCTTGGTCTTTTTTAGTCTGGATTGCAGACTTGACATTGCCTTCTCTAGAGTAGTGAATGATCTCCTAATAGGTGCAGATCAGAGTTGTTATTTAATTCTGCTCCTTTCTAATCTCTGTGCAGGATATGCTATGGTAAATCATGGAATCATGTTGGAATAATTGCTGTCATACTCTATTTATGTCTGCTACTTTCCAACAATAATTGGCCTACTGTATATCATGATCTCAGATGGTGGTAACTGGTGTTACTATATTATTATCCCAATTAATGGGCCACAGAGCTCTACAGTGTTCTGCAAAGGGCCAATTGCCATTCATTGTGAATATGCTTCCCTTGACAGAGTTCAAGAGAGAAAGAAGCTGCTGTTATAACTGGTATGCAGATGAAAACACATTTGTACTTCTCCTTAATCAAGAATGAATAACAGTTGTAAAATCCCTTAACCATGCTCTAGACTATAAACATCTTCACATAAACAGTAATTATCTGAAACTTAGTACATCCAGGACAAAGGCCTTGGGTGTTCATGCTATTGTAAGGGGTTCTGAAGTTCCAGCACTGCACCCCTATATTACTTATCAGAGTAACAGGAAGTTTGTGTTGAGGGTGTACTTCTTGGAGTGATCTTTGATGACAAGATAATATTTCAGGAACAGATGTGATTCATTGTCAAAGCTTTTTTTACCATCTGAGGAATATCACCTGTGTTAAACCCTTGATTCCAAATGAGGACAGACACCTCAATCCCATGTGCAAAAATGGGAAAAAACGGGTTGTGGATGGATGGATGGATAGATGGATGGATGGATGGATGGATGGATGGATGGATGGATGGATGGACGGATGGATGCAGTTGCACATGTTTTGTTCACACCAATCTGGACTACTGCAGTGCCATATAGCCAGGAATGACTGACTACTTGCAGCTTTTGCAGAATGCTAATGCCCAGATATTGACTAGTAGCCCTTGCTTTTGCCACATTATTGCAATTTTATGGAGTCTGAACTGGCAGCTTACACATGCAAGTGAAGTCCTTACTATCTTGGTGTTAGTGCTTTTATCCCTAGCAGCTAGGGTCACTGTTATCTAGAAAATTTGCCAATTACTTATCTGCTGGCTCAGGTCCTTTGTTTGGCCTCTCTGGGACTGCCATTGGTGCCACTCTTTGGTATGGTTGTCCTCTTGTTTATTAAGCTATCAGAGTGGCATCAGGAGTCTTTCACCCTGAGCAGGTCTCTGAAATATAATATTTTATATATATATATATATATATATATATATATATATATATATATATATATGGTTCTAGGTTACAACATCGACAGCACATAACACCGACAACGACATCACCGACACCACATCATCGACAGTTCACAAACACGACACCTCACACACGCAACACATCATCACAACAACCAATAAACAAAACAAATCCCCTGTCCAAAAACCACACACACAACACAAGCACACCTAAATCCTAACAAACACTAAACCTTACATACACAACTATCTACAACCCTAACCGAAACCCTAACCCTAAGGTCCGTCACTATCGCACACTAACCTAACCCGCGCCCTAACCCTAACTCACTTAACCCGCCCCTAACCCAAAAAAATTCACTACTGCACCCTTACCTAACCCGCGCCCTAACCCTAACTCACTTAACCCGCCCCTAACCCAAAAAAATTCACTACTGCACCCTTACCTAACCCGCGCCCTAACCCTAACTCACTTAACCCACCCCTACCCCTACAGACCGTCAACATCGCACACTTACCTTACTCGCACCCTAACGTCCATTACTACCGCATACCTACACATCCTTTCCCCATGTCGGTGTTCTCCGCGTCGGTGTTTTCATCCGTCAATCCTCTGGCGTCAGTGATTTCGTTGTCAGTCTTGTCATCTGTCGATGTTGTAACCCAGAACCATATATATATATATATATATATATATATATATATATATAGTGCACACTGATTGTTACAGTTTGGAATCATATACCTATGGTATCTAGTTTTATTTTTTAGGTTCATAGTTTCTTACTAGGCTATTGACCCTAGATGATCTGTAGAAGTCTAGTTATGCATTCACGTGAATTATTTTCACGTGTAATTTAAACAGGAAATAACCAAGAGCAGTAAAACCTTTATGTTTTACCCTGTTCCATAAAGGACAAGGATGCTACTTCAGGGATGAATTTGCAGATTTCTACACATTCATCTAGATTACATTTAAACAGAGTAAGAGAAGTACTTTGTTTTATATCGATCGGAAGAAGATTCCAAAGAAATGGAATTCTCTCTGACACATCTCTAGCATTCCAACATGTTTTATTTATACTTCAGAGGAGATTAAGATCTCTTGTGTGACTGTTTATGCTAGAATTAGACTTGCAAATGTGCAGTAGGTTTGAGAGGATAGGATCTGTCGAGGCTCTGTATGTGAGGTAAAGGTCGCCTCTCAGCTGCCTGTATTTTATTGAGAATAGGGACAAAGGTATGATATGATCAGTGTAGTTCTTATGATTTAGATCCTTGATTTTCTTTGTGAAAAAAAAACTGTATGGGGATCCATGTTGTGTCAAGTGTGTGGACTGCTACATGCCAAAGGTGGCATAATACTCAATGATTGGCCTAATAAGTGGAATGATCACATCCTTCAACATATTTGCCATACCCTTACTAATAAGCTCTACAATGAAAAAGGACTTTCTTATCATAGTGAATACATGGTGATCGAAGAACACTTCACTTTCTACACAAATTCCTATGTCCTTAACCAATGGATTGATTTTCAGGGATGTGTTATCAATGTGATAGTTGCAGGGGACATTGTACTTACTGAAGGATAATATTATTTATTTTTTGGCATTTAGTTTTAATCCATGGTTTTGATACCAGCTGTTTGTTTGGAAAAGGTCCTCTTGGAGTGTCTTGGCGTCCTGTGGGACGTTAGTAATGCTACATGGTTTATAGTCATCAGCAAACTGGTTAGCCATAAGCCCTTGACATTGGCTTTGATCTCCAAGTAGGGAATGCCAGTGACCAGAGGACAGACCTCTGGGGTACACTGCTAGTGACAGTTTTTTTTTGAGGAGATGGAGATGTCTGCTCTAATTTCCTGGGTTCTATGTGTGAGACAATTTGCTGTCCACTGAGTTACATAGGGAGACTTTATTAACAATGCCTGAGTGTGTCAAATATTTTAGTGAGTGCTAGATGTGTGGTGTATACTGATTTACCCTCATACATTGCTTCAATAACCTTCTTAAAGTAGCCAACCTTTTTAATAGGCAAGATCTGCCCTTGGCAAAACTGAGCTGGCTTGTTACTAATTATTCTGGATTTTCTTGCTCTGATTTATAATTTCATTATGTATATCTGTCCTGTTTCTTAGTTTATGATCTGTTAAGTACATTAATAAATTAAAGTTTGACTGTGTATGGTGGCCTGCATTGCTCAGAATAGAAAAGTAAAGATGCCCGATGAGGACTGAGCAAAGTCTAACTCACCACTCAGTGCTGCTATTCACCCACAGTAACCACCTATATGTTCTTGGTCAAGACTACCAGCCTGACTGCAAAACAGCAAGCAGAACTGCAAAGATCATCTGCTGAGAGGAAAGATCTACCTTGTTGACAGTCATTGGCCCCACACAGGGAATGATTTACTAGATGGCAGTCACTGGGCTCCACACAGGGAATGATTTACTAGATGGCAGTCATTGGGCCCCACACAGGGAATGATTTACTAGATGGCAGTCACTGGGCCCCACACAGGAAATGATTTACTAGATGGCAGTCACTGGACCCCACACAGGGAATGATTTACTAGATGGCAGTCACTAGGCCCCACACAGGAAATGATTTACTAGCTGGCAGATCACCTCTGCTATGCTTGACAACAGCCATGGCATGAATTCATACCTCTCAACTGTACAAATTTTTGCAGAATGTCCAGATTTTTGCCTCACATTTTTGGTCTGTTTCTCATGAAATTGTGGTTTTCTGGCACATCACTGGCAAATCATTGAATGTTGTAGTCGGAAAATAATGACAGACATTTGAGTTTAAGACTTCACACCCTTCAGAAAATTTATGGTAAATCAAAACTTGTTATTCTATCAACTTTCTAAGTTTGTAAGACCAATATTTAAAAAGTGTCCCTATTTTTGGGCCCTTGTCCCCCCCCCCATTATTTATAGCTTTGTATGGATTTCTTGCTCTAAGAGTTTGAGAGGTATGAGCATGTTCCAGCACATCATGAAAACAGGGTACTCCCCAACTCTGTGGATTATGGGCATAGAAGTGTCTGCTGTCTCGGAGTTTACCCTAAAGGGCAAACAATGCATAAGGTTATTTTTTCTTGCCATGTTGTTATATTGCTAGACCAGGAATAGCATTTTTTTAGTAATAACAGTGTTTGTCTTCTGATTTGTATATTTAAGATAGAGAAGTGCTTCTACCCACCTTTGTACCCACTCTGACTGGTCCTCAAATGTGCTATAATGCATAAGGCTGAAGTCTGAGGAATGCAATTCCCATGTTAATATATCAGAAAGTTTGATTTTATGCTTGCACAGATGTGGAGGATCCTCATCTCGAACTAATATTTCCTTGCCACCTGTTTTATCATTACAGGTAGAGGATTTGGGAACTTATGGGGTTTGGGATTTGGGATTTGGGAACTTATATGGTCAGTGACCTGACTTTTGACCAACATATGTCCATGGTTGTTAAAAGTCCTTCTGTATTGCACAGCTTATAAACAGAGGAATTGTATCTAGATCTAGGGATTCCATTGTCCTCCTTTACTCAGTCCTCATTAGACCAGCCATTGAATAAAATACCCTCTTTTACATGTATCTGTTCAGACACATGCAGCAACTGGAATGCCTACAGAGATACCTACTGAAAGGATACAAGGCCTAAACAACATGTCCTACATGGACCGACTCAGATATCTGTTATTATATTTAGTATCCTACAGACTGCTAAGAGGTGACCTATGTCGGACATGTAAGGCATCCTGTGACCCAGTGCTGATGGACTTACTGCACATCAGCAAGTAAATCATATGGTATCAGAAATACTCAATCTAGGGATCTAAACCTCTTCTGCAACATCAACAGAATGGTTTTGAGCAACAGGTATATTTTGAAGAGGATACAACTACTCTGGAACAGACTCCCCAGCCACATAAAACAAAGAGGCCAATTTCTAACCAAATGGGATTAGTTAATTTGAGCACAAAAAGGGAAATTGGAAGGCTTAAAATGGCCCACAAGGGCAGCCAGCCTAGTACTTACCTATGTAATTATGAAGCTATGAACGGAAGTAAATGCTATCTGGTTTTACAGAATGACTACCAAAACTGTCCAAATATAGAAAAAGTATGGAGAAGATTTTAGATAGTAAACTATAGACTTATTGCATATTAATGTAATATAAATGAGAAAAGTTATATGCTTTCAAACTTTAAGTCACTGTAAACCAAAAAGCAGATTTTGAAAGCTTTGGCATAACATTGCAGAGGATTTATTTATTTTTTTTTCAAAAATCTTTATTAAACACATTTTCTATATAATGAACACCAATAAAATAGATAACATACACATAAAAGGAAAAATTCAACAAACAATCCATTTTTTGTCAGCGTTAATAATCAAAAGCAAATAACTAAATAAATAACTATATACATAAGTGCAACTCACCAAAACTATATAAATGATTAAATGTCTACATTTTAAAATAAGCTGCTGTGTTGGGGGAAGAATAACTTGTTATAGGCTTTTATAGCCAACCAGCATTATTAACGGATGTGAGTAAATGATTTATTACAACAGAATCTAATACCTCCCTCAGGACAAAATATAAGATAAACCAAAACCAAAGGGGTTATAGACCTATTGCAAAATATGATTAAACACTATGCAGAACTCAATAAAATTAGAGTGTACTTTTTGATTACCCTTGAGATATTTATGGGCTGTTAGGTATTTAGTTGCCATTTGCTTGAACCTTTTTCAAGTAAGTAGGGATCTATCCTTCTAGTTCAAGGTAATATAAAGTTTAATTAAAGAAAAAATAGTTATTAGGATTCAGGTTTGTAAATTTGCTTGAAAATCCAAGAAAGGGATTTTTCCAA